>NW_025765867.1:0-97520 GCF_003918875.1 Haliotis rubra
TACTTGATAACGGTGTTAGAATCTACACCGAAACGTCGCATCCACTGCAACAAAGAGAAGTTGGTCATATCCATAAAAGCTCCTTGATCCCTCATCATACCAGCTTCTGGAAATGCCAATTTAAAGAAGTAATCAAGGTGTGAACGTAGGGGCAGTTTGGGAAATGTACTAGTTGTCGAAACACAAGAGAGTTCACTCCTGCAAGAAAGTATGTCAGGCTTTCAGTAATTTCATTTTACCTTGTAAGATTGCAGATATGCAAAAACAACTGGAGAGACTGCAGAGAGGAAGGGGATAGTCAAGAACCAGTGACTGGAAACAAACAGAGCTTGACTGACATACATGGAAAGGTATTTCTGCTGCCATTTCAGTAACTTTTGGTAAACACTTTTAGACGATTCAGTGTTCTGACACCTTGGAGTGAGTTAACATTTACTGCCATCGGCAGCAATATTGCAGCCATATCGGTGCCGCTGACACGCAAGTCATATATTTACTCTGGAAATGTTGTATTTTCCCCATGGAAATCTTTTACAGGGCAACTGTGAGGCAGGCACTTCCAGAATGCAGAGGACTGCTGGAGGGGATGGCCTTAAATCCACAAAATACAAGTATGAATATACTATATATATATATATACACACTAAATTCAAAAGGAGTTTCCAATGCATTAAACCGTTCAACAAATACAACTTCAGGTAGAATTACGACAATTCTTGACTCTTGCGAGTGATAACTTTAATGCTCCAGGGCTGACAATAAATTTAGAACCTTAAATTCAGGCTGGAAGCAGAGCAGGCAGAACAAGGAAGTTGTGTGGACATGCTTGGAACTTTTCCTAAGACAGCACCTCACCTGCTAGTATTCCCATACCCTGAATTTCAAGGTATTGCGGGTTTTGCTATACAGTTCTTAATCAGTTAATGATGCATTTACATGCGTCGCACTGCACAGCATATAAATAAGTAAGACTCCACTATAATGTAAATGATAATCCATTACTTTGACTTTCCGAAAGTGATTTTTGTTGCGTAGTACAAAACCGCCGTTATAAGTTCGCGGGCGATTCTTTTATTTTAACCATTGTACTTTTGTGATGAGCTTCGTTAGATATGTAATAATATTCATGCATTTTCTGCCACTGTATTGCATTTTTTTTGTTCAGTTGTTAAGGAAAAGATGTCTACAGACAAAGAAGGAAAGGGCCTCAAGACAGAAATGTGGGCAGCCGAACAAAAGCGGAATGATGACATGAGAAAATACTCAGAGAAAATCTACAGTAAGTAAAGAAATAAAAACACAAATAAGATTGTCCCTAACTGAGCTTGACTCAATTATCAATTAACATGTTAATTGGATTAAACCTTAACTGACATGACTCACTCATCCACTCAACAGTAAGGATTAGGCCTTCTTGTCAATTAAGTGAATCTTAACTCGAAATGACTCCACTCTTATCAATTAACAAGTGATTATGCATTGTTAAACATTTGAGTTTGTTAGAGGCTGAACATGTCCAATAAATATTAACTATTAACTGTGTTCAAGTCACTAAACAATGCAACTATCTAGGATATTACTGGACTATAAGATTATCAGAATAGCCATTAATCCAATTATCACGTTGGTTTTAATCTCACTTTTACCTATATGGAAATAATAGGAAGTATGAGCATATTGGTTTGTTGTTTTTCTTCAGAAGAGTCGTAACAACAAGAGTGAAGGGTATTCGAAAAGCTGACCTCCCCAGCCACAAAAGACCAAGTATGAAGAGGCTTTGAAGAATGTGTTCAACTCCATGTCATCGGAAGAAAGTGAAGTATTGACGTAGTTGGCTTCAGATATTATTATTACGTGCGACCGGTCGAGTCACGAGAACTGATGTCAAAGAGGGCTTGCTATTAGCGAAACTTCTTCAAACAGTTGTAAGGTCAAGGCTGCATCCCAAAGGCAAGGCGTGTCCGTGGACCACCGTCCAAAACCAACATCCCAAGAATGATTAATGATCTGTCATGGGTCAACACTGAGTATGAAATGTTTTAGGATGTATGGAGAAAGTTTACGTCGCTTTTTAACAATGTTCCAGCAATAATTAATTAAGTTGACGTGTCTGGTGGCTGGTGTATAATATATGAAGTATAATATATCTTCTATAATATATATATATTATATAGGATGAAATAGATCAGATCATTATAATAGCATAAATGACGCTTTAATGTATATATAATGCCATTATAATGATCTGATCTATTTCATCCTAAATAGTTTTTCTTTCATCCAATGTTTTGAAGCTCAAATGCATAACATGGAAGTGTTACTATTCCAATCCATTCTTCAAATGGTCCAACTAATATAGTCATTATAGTTTACCACCGGCCTGCTGTTTTAATTACTATCAAGTTGGATGATATATTAAATTATGCGCACAAACCCACACAAAATATCTGTGATTTGTGAATTCTGTTTTGACAAGGAAATATAAGAATCATTATATAAAGGCAACTATGTTCCTCTCCCTCTAGGAGGAGCATGACATTATTTATTCATTTTTGATAATTTTATTTATTTGCATAATAATAGGGCTATCAAAAATTGAAACAAACTCCTGTATACTACCATTGCGCCAATATTGCGATATTGACCATGGAACAATGTTAAAAGGTCACATGCAACGTAAAATACAACTTTGCAGATTCTGATACCTTTTGGTATGGAGTTACCGAAACAAATCATAAAATGGAAATTCAACTTATAAAGTTGTTAAAAACGCGATTAAAAAAGCCCGCGAAATCGGAGTTCAAACGATTCACTGAATTTCCCCAGAGCTGGGGAAAACTGGTTTCAACAGCTGCGCTGCTCTCATAACGCATGCGCAGTGAATGAGTTCGCGGAGCTTGAAATAAGATGCATATATCCTGATTATATGTAGGCCTACACAAAGAAGTAAATAATGTACTCGTTACATAAAAATAACATATTGATTGCAAAACAAAACTCAATGTCTGTTTCATTAACACCTATATGTCTGCCTGCCTGCCTGTCTGCTAATGACAATATGCAATACACATCTTCAATCACTGACCACATGCAATTTGAACTTAACGTATCGGGCCATAAACACAGGTAAATGAGCCAATAAAATCATCTCCGTTACAGTTGAGTGCACGCACACTGGCTCAGACTGGGTTCGGTATCCCGGCTATCACTGACTGCTTCGTTTCGAGAGAAGTAAACCGAAGTATAAAATATTGCACTTTGATTTGCGATTATGGGCTTATAATTTGTTTATTTGTTTTTCTTAAGCAGCAATGCATTGTATATATCATGAATAAGTGAAAACTGTGTTTTAATTATGTTCGATTTTTTGTTGCATGTGACCTTTAAGTTCAGTCGGTTAAAATGCCAGGTTCCTCGTTCACACATACATAGAAACTAAAACCTTATCACAAAACCAAATGCAAGATGTCCCTCGTTTAGAAAGCAAAGCGAATTTTAACAGATCAAGTTATCCTAAGATGGCAAGAAGATAAACGTTCAGCCCTAAAGGGGTTTCTATATTCAATATTTAAAAAACCCACTGTCTTTTGAAAAATACCTTCTATTTCCAAAATCTATACATGACCCTATTTTGAAGTTTAGAACCTCAAATTTAAATCTTACAATCGAAACTGGCAGATGGCAGAACATACCGAGAGAAGAAAGATTATGTAGACTATGTAATTGCAACTTAGTTGGTGACGAATTTCATTATCTTTTTAAATGCACGTCACTTAATTCTTACAGAAAATCAAAGCTAAGCAACTATTAGCAAGGTCATATCACCTGTCAATTTTAAACTTAGCAACTGTCTATCACTTTTTATCTCTCATTTGTATAAATTGTTACATAAATAACTCATCATCATGACGCATGTCCATATGTATACATTTGTAAATATTGTATGGTTAAATGCTCTTGTACCACCGATGGTGGTTTTTATGAGAATAAAGAAGTTGAAGTTGTAAGAGGCATATAAACTGGGAACTGGGTTATCCTTCCAGAGGCTGTTTTAACTGTTCACTTGCTAATTAACAAGACAGCAGGCCTTGTTAATTGGTGAATCTTAACGGCCTTGATAAGGTCGTTGGGCGTACATTTACCATCACCCATCGGTTATCTCCCCTTGTGGACATATAAAATTGGAAATTAATCAACATACAACCAAGTTGAACCAACTTGTTTATGCTGAAAGATGTACATCGAAATGTATGCAATAATCAGGTATTGTTACCACATACGTGGTATGATGCCTTATGTATCCCCATACTGTTTAATGCAGTATAAGTGAAATCTGCTTCAGTGTGCCAATGACCGATCTATTGAAGTTTTACTTTAGTGAATGCTACCTAACAAAATGATCTGAGATTAAACGTCTCACTGAAAATTTGTGTAATCTTATCTCAGGTACTAAGAAATACTGAATGTTTACGTAATACATATAAATCTACCGGTACCAGGTTGATGTGTCTGGCCATGAGTAAACTAACAATGTCATAGTGATTATATAATTTTTAATTTCACCATTACATGAGTCATTAAAGCCTCATTTATGCCATTATAATGTTCTCTGATCCATTTCATCATAAATAGTAATTATTTCATTCAATGTTTAGAGGCGCAAATGATAACCTGAAAATGTTGCTGTTCAAGTTCATTTTGTAGCGTGATATTATTCAGTGGTCCAACCAGTATAGTCATAAAGGCTACAAACAGCCTGATTTTAATGACTATCAAGTTGTTAATTGGTTAATCTACGGCCTTGATTCGCTCATCAAGTAACGAGGGTCAGGTCTTTCGGTGTACATTTACCATCACCCACCAGTTATCTCCCCTTGTGCACATATCCAATAATTGGAAACGTATGGATATCTCATGTATCCATTTTGGATATGTCTTGGAAACATCATCTTTCCAAGATTGGAAATGTCTTGGAAACATCATCTTTCCAAGACATTTCCAAGCTTGAAACATGCATTTTTTCCAGTGTCACTCCACCTTCAGGACTAAAACATGCACAACATAATTTGTAGGTTCTGTGTAACGACAGACTGATGGTAACTGCATACAAACAAAAATAACATTCAACTTTGAATGTGTGAGTAAGTGAGTTTAGTTTTATGCCACGCTAAGCAATATTCAAGCTACATGGCGGCGGCTGTCTGTAAATAATCGAGTCTGGACCAGCCAATCCTTTGATCAACAGCATGAACACTGATCTACGCAACTGTATTCGACGGTATTTGTCAACCAAGTCAGCGAGCCTGACCACCCGATCCCGTTAGTCGCCTCCTACGACAAGCATGGTTTACTGAAGATAAAATTTAACCCGGATCTGCACGGGTCAACTTTGAATGTAAACAGAATGGACTTCACAAAGCACCAATGGGAGTTTTTAGAAATAATTATGAAGAGGAACAGAAGGACTTAAACAGTAAAATACATACTCAAAGCTTGCCATTCTGCAAACCACTTTAGCATCACGAATATCAAAGCCATCATCGCAGATAGTGCTGTATTCTCTTCCAACCAGAACCTCGACTCTTCCTTCACGTTCATCACTACCGCCAGCAAACCGCACGATTCCTGCAAATGTATGAATTATATGTATGCAGACAAATCTCTACACAAGTGGAATACAATGTAATCCAAGACAGCGAGCCTGACCACCCCCTGACGCCTCTAACGACAACCATGGGTTACTGAAGAACCCCGTTCTTCGAATTCATGGGTGTAGCACTGGTCGTCAAGTCAGTGGTCCATGATTAAAGGGTAGTTATGATACGTATGTCCCAACAGCATTGCCAAAATACGGGGTTCCTGTCATACAGGTGCCCGTACTAGCACGCACTGATAAAGCAATGCAATATGCTAGTAATATTACTTTTAGGAAATAGTTACAAGTGTTTGTGTATACTTACGTGGTTGTTCAGTCACTTTCATTCCTCTCAATGGTATACCCACAGTGGCTGGGTTGAATCGTACTGGCATATCTCTGGATCCCATAACATAGAGACCTCCTAAACACAGAATGTGCAATGAACGTGAACATATCTATTGCAAGCAATGACTTGTTGAAAATTATTTCATGTTAAGAGAGTGCGAGTATCCTAAGAATGGAAAACACTTTTCTAACAATAACAATATGATCAAATATGAACAGTATGGTTTTACTTCAAAGACTCTTCCTTACCTTCAGGTCGCAGGGCGGTTGGGTAACCTAGTGGTTAAAGCCCCCGCTCGTCACGCTAAAGACTCGGGTTCGATTCTCCACATTGGTACAAAGAATGAAGCCCATATCTGATGTTCGTCGTGATGTTACTAGAATATTGCCTTAAAGCGGCTTAAACCATACTCAATCACTTACTCACCTTCAACTCGCATTCCAACGCTGTCTTTAAACAGCAGTTCCACGCCAGCATCTATCGTCAGAGTGTCATCTTTGCCAACAATAATGTTGCTTGTGACAGTGTAGGGACTTTGTGCTCTCGTCAGTGTAAAGGTTCCACCAACGGTACCACCTAATTTTCCGTTTGAGTCAAGAAAAGGTGTTGTCTCCACAAGTTCTGTCATTTCCCTATCTTTGAAAAATGGCATGATTGATATCTCAGGTAGGACTGCGTCATTAGATTTGTCATATATCTTTACTTCTATATCTGAAAATGTGTCTTTCCCCCAATAGTTGTAACTAGCGTTGATAATGGTATCCCTGAAATCATTGCTGGGGTCTTCAGTGTAAGCAGACAAGAATTGAAGGTATTCATGGTTGCATTTATTTTCTCATCGAGAGATTGTTGTGATTTAATTTCCATATTTCCAACTTTAAAATTGTTTTCCCTAATTATAACCCTGTTGTCAGCATCGCCGCTAAGATCTACGTCAGCAGTTCCCGACGAAGCCAAAAATGAATTATTTGCAATTTCAGCATCTAAATATTGACCTTTTACCCTGAATACGCGTCCCTCATACACATTAAGTGTATTGTTCAGAAACATTACAGTCGTCAATGAGTGGGTTGAGTCACATAAAACACCGCCTGTATTGAAAACGGACCCGCTTGCTGTGAACGCATGTAGAGCACCATCACCTTTCGTGGTGATTGTTACTGCCCTTGAGGTGACATTAGAGTTCTCTAACATAATATTTCCAGTGTCATTGCTTGTTAATGTCCCTGAACACGTAGACAGGCTTATATCATTATTCGGGGTTATCAGCTGAGATTCTGATATTGTTACATTGAAGTAGTGAGATCCCAGTTTAAGCGAATCTACTTCGACATAGCTATGGAGCAGAGACAACACCAGCTTGGAGGAACATTTTGCCTTGCGGAGGTTTTCAATTGTCCTTGCTGCTTTCAAGACACCATGGGTAACTTCCAGACCTACAATAAAGGGAAAGGGTAGGGTTCAACTATAACGTTAAGGTACTGAAACTAACCCAAAACAGATATGATAAGTCTTTTATCATTGGGTTTACGTATGCCTAGTATGAGAAAACATAGCATTGAAAGACTGACTGTTGATCGTACCAATGTACATTCACTTACTGCTGTTCGTAAGAATCAAGCCTCCCCATCTGTTGTTGGTGCCATTTTGTAAAATTGCAGGTGAAGTTGCTGATCCATTAATTTTCAGTGTACCTGAAAAATAAGGTTCCTTAAGTACAACGAAATGATATCCTGTTCCTTAGTGTAAACAAGCACTTCTTTTCATCATATATACATGTATATCATGTTCTGAACGTCAGGACCCGTGAAGATCCCGTTTAGACATTATCTTTTGTAACCAATGCTTGTCTAAGAGGCGACTAACGGAATCGGGTGGTCAGGCTTGCTGACTTTGTTGACACATGCCATCGTATCCCAAATGCGTAGATCGATGCTCATGCTGTTGGTCACTGGATTGTATGGTCCAGACACGATTATTTACATATCGCCGCCATATAGCTGAATATTGCCGAGTGCGGCGTAAAACTAAACTCACTCATTCACTCTTTCTGAACGTCTGAATTTAACCTAACACATTGATGTGGCAGCTAACACTGATTGTAAACATGGCATGTATATTTACCTTTAACAATGATTCCCTGGGCTCCATGGAAGGTAAGAGTGACATTTGGCATGATGGTAAACGTCTGTCCTTCAGGTACTACAATAGTTCTCTTCACCATCAGTCTCTGATCTGGGCGAACAAGGGCATCTTCCTGTAACACTCCTCCAACGTCAGAGGGCTCAGCATCAGTGAACATGGTGGTCCCACTTGAAGTCATGTCCATGGACTTGGATGTGAAGTATGGGTCAATCTGTATCTCAGCTCTGCTGATGTTATGATACAAGTCATATATCCGTGAACGGATTCCCCGTTGATCTGTGATACCCCCAGTAGTTTCGGCTCGCATCAACAGAAGTCTGATCATTATAAAGTCCGTACGTAATCAGGACGTATGTCGAGTTTGGATTTTCGAATACATTTCTGTATATTCGGCTGTTTGATCCCGTTAATTTCAAAGAACCCACACGTGAACTGTTTCTGAAGACGTTGTTGGCGACATCAACTCCATCAGCATATAGATACAATGCATACCTACTATAGGAATCTTCAAAATGATTTCCAGAGATGTTGATAGGTATGTTTGCATAGTTCGAATTTCCATTACCTTGATACACTTTGATGTCGCTGGAATCTGCAAAATGTGTGATGTTGTTTCCTCTCATGTCTACAGAGGCGAAACTGCTTGAGCTTAAATCATCAAGGAAATGTATATCGCATAGGCTTCTGTATAGGACGTACCACCTTCAAATGTGTTGTAAGCGAGAGAGATGTTAAAGGTATGCTTATATGTATCAGATTTTACATATACACCTGCGTATGTATTCTTTGTAAATTCGCAGTCCGTGATTGTCACAAGGCTATTCACTCGATTCACCCTGGCATTAATACGCAGGCCATGTTTGTTGCGTTCAAAGATGCACGAAGAAATATTGAGAATTCCGTTTTATCTAGGATCGGCGAGAATGGCTTCTTTGAATTGAATCTAAATGTTGAGTTTCGGATTATGGTTTCCCAACCATTACTTCGCTGTAGTCCTACTCCGTTGTTGTCAACATGAGACGATTCTATTCTAGCATATCCCGAAGTGCGACAGTTGGAAGCCAAACTTGTAATTCCCTGTAATATCACTGTCAGTGACGGTCATCCCTAATACCGTTATCACCTGATGCTATTCGGAATCCCTGGTTGTATCGAACGTTGCATCGAACTAACTCAACGTCACACGAACTTGACAGCGCCAGTGCATGTTTACCGTTCTGGGTAAAGGTACATTCCTCAAAGAAAAGTCCACTTCGTGATACCCAGTCATCAGATACGACTAAACCATTATTCAAATTTTGTGACACTTGAAGACGGTGAAATGATTGTGTTCCAGAACCTCCATTTGTTAAGATTATGCCATAGGAGTTAAAGTAAACTTTGGTGTTGTTAAAAGAGATGGAATCAGGGGGTCCCATGGCACCAACATTAGCATGTCGTATTGTGCAGAAATTACAGGAAAGAACGCCTGGAATAAATAGAAGAGAGCATAATGACACGTTTTGTATAGCCGCATGAGTTTTCATTGCATAATTACACATATCTACCCTTTTAAACACAATGACATGTTATATATAAATTGTGTAGAAGTAAATAGTGTGCGTATTTTCTATATGTAAAACCTGTACTATTTGAATACAATATCACGAGATACACAAATTGCATAGAAGTAAACACTGTTAATATATTCTATATGTAAAACCTGTACTATCTGAAAATAATATCATGTGATACACAAATTGAATAGAAGTAATTAGTGTGAATATATTCTATATGTAAAGCCTGTGCTATTTGAATACAATATAATGTGATACACAAATTGTATGGAAATAAATAGTGTGAATATATTATATATGTAAAGTCTGTACTATTTGAAAACAAAATGATGTGATACACAAATTGTATGAAAGTAAATAGCGTGAATACTTTCTACCCTTAAAACCTGTACCATTAAATACAATGACATGCTATCTATAAATTTTATAGAAGTAATATATGTATTAGTTTTGTGTTGCACAATTATTTACAACCACCAAATATAGTAGAATACAGAGATACATGTATAGTAACGAGCAGAAAAAAAATGCGACAAAAAACTTTGTTCTGTAGACTCGATCCTACTATAAAAAAAGCCGAAATACATTGTTTCTAGCCGCCTCGTTGGTATGGAATTATCTCCCTTGGGTTCAGGGATGGCTTGATCACGTGACCTCGTTGCTAGCAGACGATACCGAAGCTTTGCCATGACGTTACAAAACAACAGAAATCGATTCTTGGCATATTATGAAGCAGGTATTACATCCGTAACTAGACTTTTTAAACTGACGGGACTGCATCGGGCCTCTGTTTACCGAAATTTGAAGAAATTTGACGCAAGGTTAGGGACAGAGCGACAGGCTGAATCGGGACCTCGTGCTACTCATGGGGCAGATGACAGACGACGTATCGCGCGTCTCGCGGCGGCGTACCCAAACTGGTACGAAAACAGCTTGCTGTGAAGGCTTCAAGTCAAGGAACCCCTAAGGTATCAGAATGGACAATCAGAAGATCTTTAAAGCAATCTGATATGTCAAGCGAATGCCGAAGTAAGTTCCATTGATGACAACAGCACAAATGGAGAGAAATGGCTTATTTTTGTTGTTGTTGTTTCTTTGTCGAGGTGCTAGTAAACTATCTCGGGTTGACGCAAGAAGGGAGCAGAAGGCATTCGAAATCGTCCTCTTTGAAAAAACATACGAATCATGCTGACGTATAGGATTATCCCACGGCGACATGGCGAGTTGTTTAAAGTGGCAAAGCAAACATCACATTTGAGTTCAGGTGATGCACTCGTTTTAAAATGTTATTTAGGTCATGTTGAATTTTTCCATCGCAATGATATCTGACAAACAAGCATGTCAGATATCAGAGGTAAAATCGTTTCATGGCTCTGCTTTTCTGTTTACGAGGGTCGGTAAGAAAGTAGTCGGCCTAACTATATTCTCGATGTCCACTGTTTGAAAAGGTTCCATTTTATTTAGAAGGAATCATGAGCAAAGCCATGTCCAACATTTCACATATGTGGGTTATGTGGTTAACGAGTTATATGCTAGTCATCACAACACATTAGTATAATATTTCTGAAAATATTGCAGAAATGAAAAACGATCTGTCATTTGGGGCCTCTTGGATAACGGTATGTCCTCAGATAATATCGTATAAAATATGATCAGTATTGTATTGACTCTTCCGTCATAATCAACAGTCAAAGATTTGGATTGTTTGACCTCAGCCATTTTAATAAACAATGTGTCCAGATATTTAAGCTGGTACTGTTTACAATATATTGAGTGCTGACACTTGGGTGACCATTCGTTTTTCAGTTTGAACCCCTTGTATGAATAAGTGAAAAACATTAGAATAAATTATGTCCTTATGATTACGTCATCTGAGAGGGGTTTGGTAGTGTCTCTATAACATGCTCTTTCAGTAAACATCATGGGGAGTCACTTTAACAAGCGATTGTAGTTTCAAATTGCATTTTATGCACTTTAATATCTACGTTTGATTCTACAGGACCTCTGCCTATCTCAAACACGCTGAATGTTTCTTACATATTTTGTGTCCTGAAGTTTGTGATGCATTTATTGCAGATTTTGTTTGTGGGGGTATCAAGATAAATAGCCAAACAAAATGGGTATCGTGGGGCTGGAACATAGCAAAACTAATTTGCTTGAGGTTGACAGAAAATATGTAGAAAATAAAACTTTAAAACAGCTGCATTTGTATCATTTTCTAGGTGAGACCGACTACCTTTAACCGACCCTCGTAATAATGTAAAATTAAATGATGGAAGGGCTTGACTTTCAGTACACAACAACAGAAAGAATATTTCGATATTTCTAGGCATTTAATCTCCTTAAAACCAACAACGTGTACCAATGTCTGGGATGATAACATATACATAAACTATTGTTTGCTGTGTTAGAGATCATTGACATCACGTATCGTTGACTTTTGCTGCAGGTCCTTATTTGTGACATTCAAATAGACATGTAAATTTATTGTAGACCCTATATTCCCGTACCCCCATCCCTTTGAAAGCACTGTCCCGACGAGATCCCTTTGCCACGGACCTACGGACAGGCGCTTATTTCGAGCACAGAATACAATTACGCGTGGCTAATTAGTGTTTTTACAACATCAGATCATGGAACGAACTTTGACGATGAAAGGATCAGAAACAACTGAACAGATGGTTAAAACGCAAGGAAAGACTTTGAACTTCTGTACAAGGCCTCCCGTGATGGTTGTTCCAGCACCGCCCGGGAGTGTGACAGCAAGGGGCCTACAGGCAGCCAGTCTTCTACAACACGTCGGACTGCGTGTTTGGTGGCTACACCGCGGTCAGCTGGGTAGGCTGGTGCCTGCAGGTCGACCCTGACAGCATTTCTGTTCCGTTTGTACTTCAAAGGTTCCAGCAGCCCCAAAAATACCCAGCAACAAACGGCAACGAGGCAATTTACGGACACGCTTAGCTATGGGCCCTACTTTTGGGAGTGGTCATGAGCATTTACAGTTTCAACGGGACTGTGGCCTTGAGCGGTGCATCCTTCCCACTGAATGGTTCTTTTGGCTCCTGGTACAAGCTACGTCATGGCAGGAGACAATGACGCATCACTGGCCTGTTCCAATCTCAACTGCTACGATGGAAGTCTACAGTGTGAAAGGTGGGTTGGTGAGACAATCAGAGTTATTGTCGACCAGCGGAAGATCCGGGATACATTGTCTTCAGCAACCTGTGATTGTCGCAAGATGCTGCTATGTATCGGGTGGTCAGCTTATCAGATCTTGATTGCTGCATGTCATTGTATCTCAGTTGCGTAGGTCGATGTTCATGATGTTCATCAGCGGATTGTCTGGTTCAGACTCGAGTATGTTGCAGACCGCCCTCACATAGCTTAAAATGGCTTGAGTGCAGCGTTAAACAACAGAGCTATTGTCATAACATAACTTTTATGAATACGAGTGACCACGTGCGGTCAGATTTGTGAACTGGCTGTTTTGTGTGTGCTTCGACCCTGGCGTTGTTGATCATTACCCACAATATCAGTAACTGAAGTTCGTGGGCCAGACTTGGGTAGGTCCTTTCTGCCAGCATATACCTGAAGACTGGTGGGGGTGAAACAACAAAACACGTTTATTGTAATCGATATAAGTTGTTGTTTCTATTTATAAGATGAGTGAAACATGCGCCATAACTTTACAGATGGAAGTATATTCTCAACGACGATCCATGGAGACAACTCACAGAATCTTAAATCAAAGGTAGACTGCAGTTTCCCACGTCGGAACATATTTATATTGTCAACTCAATTATTGACATTACATGATTAGCTCCCTTTGAGGAAGCTTATTGCAGAATAGTTTTCGATCAGACAAATCTGACAAGACAGGCTTATAATTAAATGGTTCTATGTTTTGTCTCCAGCCTGCATGTTCTGACTGTCCACAACCTCACAAATTATCTAACCCGATTCTATATATTGGTAATGGTACTTCATGCCTATTTTGGTGACTTAAAATACACTTTTCAAAAAATAGAAACGCACGGCCAAAAGTAAGAACGTGTATTAAAGGAGAATACTAACGTAAAGAAAAACTTTTCATAGAGGTAAAGGCATTCTATACGTCACCTTCCGTGATTAAATTTGAACTAAAAGTTCACAGTTCACAATGGCTCTCTCTTTGATTTTACTCCTCACAACTTAACATTGTCTATGGATTCTGAAGCAATAATAGTCGACGGTTGCTGATGTCATTTCTGAATGGATGTTGGACCGTATCAATACGATCCGATTATACATCTTGCAAAAGAAAATGTTCCAGTGAAGATGAAGAAGAATCAAACGAAACGAAGCCACCGCTTTGATGTCAAAATAATTTTAAAAAAGTAGACCATATACTTTATCAGGAATATCATTTGTCAGCAAATGTGACACATTCCAACCAGCACACCCACCCCTATATAAATGAATGACAAGTTTCTAAGAAAATATGTTTTTGAAATGTGATTGCAGTTCCTTTCTTTGTGTCAAATGTGGGTGTCTGGGCTTAAAAAAAAAATAATCATGCTTTTGGCGGGGGAAAAAGAAGAAATTATTTTGTCGAAAAAAAAAATATGGATCCCTAGTTCCTCATTGATAACGTATCAAGTTTCCAAACAAGATCCCAACCTTGTCGAGCAGAGATAATATAAGGACGCAGATAAGTTATTCCCTGGAAAACTGGGTGAATTATAAAATACTAGTCAGGCAATGTATATTTGGCTAGGCTTTATTTATGTAAATAGTTATGGTGCTCGGTCAAAACCTTTAGAAGGACATCTTGTCAGCCATCGAAAATACAAAAATACAAAAACTTTAACGGCAAATAGCCACCTACTGATTAAATAGCGAGACTTACGCCGTCGTGCGTAATTGGACAAAATAGAAAACAGTGAATGTAATAAGTACTTCCATTTGGCCGCCAGGTTCGGCAACGCTTAATTTCTCTGGTCAGATTGCAGCATTTAGGCATATATAGCGAAACATTTTCAAAATTATATGAAATCGCTTACCGATTTTGATAATAAATATCTCTGGCGAACTGTCCCAGTATTTGGCGTCGTAATTTAAATGTACGTAAGTAGATTATGCTTGAAATTACGTGGTGGATGAAGGGAACGACACAACAGATGAATGCATGTAGTGCTGTGTCACGTCAGGCATTAATTCAGCTTTACTCCACTGCACGGTAGGACTACAGCAAGGCGTCGTCAGTATCTGGTGACACTCCAATTCCCTTGTAGCCGTCACTGGTCGGTCGACACCGCCCAGGGAGGTATTTCACAAGTCGTCGGATTTTTCTTGGGGAATTGTTCGTCATTCACTCGCAATGCGTTGGCAAGTTCTGTAAATGTCTGAGGTTTACGGACGCGTCGATCAAGCTCAGTCCCACAGGCGATCGGTCGCGTTCAGATAAGGTGGATTTGAAGGCCAGCTTAAAGGACACATTGGCGCGAGATAGGCACCGTTGTTACACGAGCTGTGTGGGGTCAAGCGTTGTCGTGTTGAAACAGTCCCCCACTGGCCGCTCAAAAAGTGGGAGGAGGTGAGGTCGTAGGATCGGTTGATGTAGCCATTTGCTGTATGAGAGTGCCTTGAACCACCAGTTGATCTGATCTACCCGTGTGTAGGGACATGTCGCCCCACGCCATGACGCTTCCCCACCAAATCTGTCATCTGTTGGGAGCGGACCGCCCGTGGTGTAGGTAGCGAGCGTCCGCCCGGAGAGCGAAGATCGCGGGTTCGATCCCCGACTGCGTCATACCAGAAATACGTTAAAATATGGTACTTGTTGGTCCCGCCTGGCGCTCGGCATTAATGGGTACAACAAGGACTGGTTGGCTCTGGAGTCAGTATGCTGTGTCTGAGTGGGTAGTCATGCTTCACTGCGGCATGGTATCTCAGTGGCCAGCACTATAAAACCAGCTTAAGTCTGGGCTAGTACAAGCAGCCGCACATACACATACACACGCATGCACGTCGTCATATGAGCGAAATATTCTCAAGCTACACGACGAAAACCCAATTTCACCTCCTGTTGGGAGCAGTTCGGCGCAAAACGTTCCGTATCGACGTCGATAAACTCGTCGTCTCCATCCCGTCTTTGCAGGAGGAAACGCACCATCGCTACGAAACAAACGCGTTCCATGCGTTCCCGGGCCCCATACCTGTACTCTGTTGCACCATTTGACACGTCGTTGTCGATGTAGTCGTGTCAGCTTTTGAGATATGCCTCGAATTCCCACTTCTCTCAGACGATTTCGAGGGTTTTGTCGGAAATTCTTCGAAGACCAGCCACCTGTACTGCTGTCAGTCCGTTGCTGTAGCAAATCGGTGACGAAGGTGAAACACCCCGCCCTGAGCAGGAATGGTCACCTTGGTCTTTCACTCTTGGTCTGGGAGGATCTTGCGTCGAACTCGAAGCGGGTATACCAATGTCATAATCGATATATGGTGCTGTGGTGGGACGCTGAAGTGTCTTGCAAAGGCACACTGGGGACTCCCCTGCTTCCAAACTTCCATTGCTGATATTTCGGTCAGTAGCATTCAATCTCAGCATTGTTTCTCCCTCGTGAATTTCGTAATGAAATGATGAATGTTGGTTTGGCCTTTTTAGTCGGATGTCTCCACACCATGTGTTCATCACATTGCACGCATTACGTTGACAATCGCTCGCGTGCACTTTCATGTATCGTTTTCATTTTATGACTAACACTTAGAAACACATTTTGGGTTGCGGCTTTGCGCCCAATACACAACAACCACGACATGATTAACGGATTCAACATACAAATTGGTTTCAATGACGATTGCTATCAAAATATTTTGAAATGAACTGTTGAAAAACGCCTATACGTTTCTCTTTGAATAGTGTATCTTTTCTAATTCTAAATTGGTATGGACAAAAGCAACGTAAGCATCTTTCACAACGACTCTGAGAAAGTATGCCCAACATCTATAACATACATGATCTATCTGAGGTCAACCAATACATACTGCAATTAGGATGTTTGATTCCTTGATTTTACAAATATTAACATATGGCTCTAAAGTTTAGGGTTTCCAATACAGTGAAATAATCGAGAAGGTACAGACTAAATATTACAAACGGATACTTATCCTGCTAGTCACGTGAAGGTCCGGGTTGGAACGTTCTTCAGCAGCCCAAGTGTCCTCCTAAATTAAGTTTTTTTATTAGCATATCTCGATAGATCCATGTTTGTGTTATGCACATGAACAGAGTGTAATGATACCAAGGGCAGGAAACCTGACATGTATTTTCTCTTAGTATAGGAAGCATAAAGTGAGATCCCCTGAGGGTAAACCACTTTCAAGTTCCGTCTGTGTGACACGAGGGCCTAGAGGAAGCCCAAGGAATGGACGCGGCTGATGTGGTAGCCATATTGATGGACACCTTCCTGACAAATATATGGTAATTTCATGACGCTATTTAGATAATAGATCTCCATCATCGATACAAAAAACCCAAACAGAAGCAATGATGATCAGTGAAATGACTAGTCAAATGCCTCCGCTGGTATATGTATTCCATGTTCGTCCAAATTCCAGTGTAACTTAGGTCCTTTCTTTAGTTCAGTTAATCCACAATTTATATGCTAAATTCTAAATCCTTATTCAACATATTTCCACATAACGTTCGGTATCATCTGACGTCCATGTTGATACGTGAAGGTCTGGAAACATCGTCCGGGGCTTCCAGGTATTTTGGTATTTCACGCAGATCCATTCACGATAGTAAGCTTCGGAAACATATATATAACAGATCCTATTTGTGTATTAATACTGTCATTGATCAATAAATGCTTTACTTCTGTGGTTAAGTCTGATCATTCGTCATCATTCGCCCCTTTCCGTAATAGGTATCTGGTATAGCAACACGATTCGGTGCTTCTGGTGCTCTTGATTCTGTGGTTCGGTCCATAGTTTATACATGTACAGTCTATGATGTCTCTGTAATATTGGGATGGCCTTATGGGTAAAGGTCTGCTCGAAACACTGGAAGACCTTGGTTTGATTTTCGGATTTGGTTTCAATGTTTGAATTTCTGGTGTGATATTACTGGAAGATTACTAAAAGCGGCTTAAAATCATACTCAGACACTCGCCTTGTAATATAAGAGCACGCAGACTATGTTGTTTCAAAACCCACTGTTTTGTGTTCCCAGTTTAACCCAGCTGTTTCTATTTCGCCTGACACTCCTGGATACAAGAAGAAGACCTAAAACATGCAAGACATGATACACTGTGTGGCATTTGTCATTGATGGCTGTTCCGTGTGACGTTCCCGGACAAAATTTGCAGAATATGAAAGCTATACAACAGAAAGCCAACAACCAGAGAGGTACACAAACACAAACATTTTTGACGGCCATGAAGAGACCAGAGTTAGAATTGGTCTTCAGTAACCAACCCATGCTTGTCGTGAGAGGCTACTTACTGATCGGGTGGTCAGGTCGCTGACTTGGTAGACACATATCATCGTATCCCCAACTGCGTAGATCGATGCTCATGCTGTTGATCACTGGAATATATACTGACCGCCGCCACATAGCTGGAAATTTGCTGAGTGTGGCGTCAAACAACAAACAGAATTTAACAACTTCAGCCGGTGGAAATTGGAATTTATTTGAAACTGTCTTGAGAAACCAATATTTATTTATTTACAAAAATAAGACTAAAATACAAATATATACACCTGCTACACACTTCCCCGGGATGAAAATGATGTCCTCATCATTTGCCTAAAACAAGGGAGAGAAATGCATTCTGTACATCAGTACTGTCGTTATGAAAGCATTCCAGTTGATAAGAGAACTGAGATACTCAGCTCTGATCTTCCAGTCGGGATGTGGAACTGCAGACATTACATACTCACCGCTAGACATCCACCGTGGCTGTGTCCGAGTCCTCCCTGATCTTCTGGGCTGCTGTGCCGGGCACATCTTCAACTGACTCAGGATCATCTTCCACATTGGCAGGTTCTTCTGGGCTGCACCAGGATCTGCGCGTCAGTGGTCTCCACATCTGATGTCCTTCTCTGTAGCAGGATCAGCCTCAGCTGAAATATCTTCAGGCTGGTCTGGCTGGCTCCCAACTGCGTCTCCAACTAAATCGTCTTCGTCCAATGCAAAGTCTTCAACTTCTGCTCTAGCCTCAGTTGGCCTATCAGCTATATCCGCAGCTGACACTGACGGCTCAGACGATGGGAAATATATGTCTGACTCTGTCATCCTCTGGTTCCTCGACTGGAACAGCAAGTCTCTTTGATCTTCTTGGTTTCTGGATAGGTCTCGGTGGCTCTGGTGTGCTAGTGAATCCGGTACAGGAGTGCACCAATGGGAAGTAGAAGATTCCGGTGTAAACTCTCTTCCTACCTTCACCATTCTCCTTTCCGACCACATAGACAGGGGATGGAGGGGTTCGGTTGACGAAGAACTGTATAAATGTCACCTTCCCATCTGTCTGCTAGTTTGTGTCTTCCTCTCAAAGGCGACGGTTTTAAATCCAGAACTCGGTCACCAGTCTCTATAATTGCTGCTCTTGCCTTCCTATCAAAGTAGGTCTTCTTGATCCTGCTGTGCCTCCTTGCTGTTCTGTGAAGCTAGATGATATGCCTCTTTTGGAGTCGATCTCTTAATGACTTTGTGTACTGCTGCAGTGACTTGGGCTTGCTTGGCTGGATGTCAAGTCCAAATGCTAGATCCACTGGAAGTCTTGGGTGACGCCCAAACATAAGGAAGAAGGGGGATGTCCGGTAGACTCATGCCGAATGCAATTGTATGCATGGACTAAGGGTCCAACATGAGCCTTCCAGTCCCTCCTCTTGGCGTCTGGTTCCAGAGTCCCCAACATATCACACAGGGTCCGGTTGAAGGTCTCACATCCCATTACCCATGGATGGTAGGGTGTTGTGGACGACCCATTGATCCCAAGCAGCAGGCACAGCCTGAGCATCAGCTTACCAACAAAATTGGCTCCTTTGTCGGAATGAATCCTCTTTGGGCAGACCGTAATGGATGATAAAGTTGTTGAAAAAACAAGTCTGCTGTCGTCTTGGCTGATGTATTCCGACAAGGATAGGCTTGAGCGTACCGGTGAAATGGTCAGTAATGACCAACACATACTGTTGACCACCCTTGATGGCTCCAGAGTCAAGAAGTCCATGGCATTCAGTTCCATAGGGCTGCAACGTCTGGTCTGATGCTCACCAAAGGGGCTCCTGATGGATGTGTTTCCCTTCCTTTCAGACACCTCTCACATATCTTCAGGTAGTCATCTACATCCTTGGTCATACCAGGCCAGTAGTAGAAACGTTCCCCTTGAGTAGGATAAGGTCCGATCTCTGCCTGGATGTCCTACACGATCATGCAAGCTTCTGAGTGCTGAAACTTACATCTGGAAGGTAGCACTAGCTGTTCTTTTGATCACATCCATCCATGCTGAAGTGACTCTATATAACACACCTTCCCTCAAAGTCAAATGTGCAAAATGTCTTCAATAAAGTAGTCATCTCTGGTCTCCCTTGGAACTGAGTCTCTGTCAGGTCTTGTGGCATCTCTCCAGATGCTCCATGATAATATAGCGCGGGATGTGTCCTTCAGCTGAGCACGGCGCCAACTTTGTGCTGGCAGCACACACATGGTCACTTTACATCTGCTTCAATTCCTGAACCACTTCTGTAGACAAGCACATTGGAACTCTCAACAAGATTAGGTGCAACAAATCTTGTTACAAATAGCACTCACCACATCACGAGACAGGTCTTCCATCTGACTGGGTCACCTTTGCTAAGCAAACGAGACAACACATCAGCATCAACGTTGTTCTTCCTGGTCGGTAATTTTTTGATGGTAAAAGTTGTAAACTTGCTAGAGCAGCTAACCACCGATGTCCTGTGGCGTCCAGACGTGCTGTAGTAAGTACATACGTCAGGGGATTATTGTCGGTCATTACTGATGAAATCATTGCCATACAAATAGTCGTGAATTTCTCTGAACGGCCCATTTCAGACACAAAAACTCGAGTTTATGCGCTGAATAGTTCCGTTCAGATCGATTCAAACCCCCTACTTGCATAGGCAATAACTCGTAGGTGACCATCATAATTCTGGTATAAGACTGCCTTAGGCCATGGGTACAGCATCAGTGTGCAGCTCGAAAGGTCTTTGAAAAGCCGGGGCAAACCCAAGCACCGGGAGGTGATGTGAAAGTCTGTTCTTCAACTCCTGGAAAGCTTCTTCGAGCAGGACCCTGGTTCCAAGCAGTTTGGGATGTCTTAGGACTCCTCGACTTCTTGGTAAGTAAGCACTTCGGCATAAGTTCTGAGGAGGGTCTTCATGGATCTTAGAGCAGTCCCTGACGAATTTCCGATAGTATCCAGCAAATCCCAAGAATTTCCGGATGTCTTCTGGAGAGATGGTGTTGGCCAGTGCTGAATCTTTGTCTATCTTCTCTGGATCAGCTTCAATCCCTCAGCAGACACAATATAATCCAACGTACCTCACCTTCTTAAAGAACTTTGCATTTCTCGTGGGGCGAGCTTCAATCCACATTCTTGTAATCTTCTAAAGACGAGCTCCAGCCTTCCACATGCCTCGTATGTCCGGGAAAAATATGATGAGGCCATCTATGTATATATAAGGCAGATCTTCAAGTGGCAGTCCCCAGGCACTTCTCCATAAGGCGCTGATAGGTCGCTGGGGTAAGTTTGATAAGCCGGAAACGGCATCCTGTTGTACCTGAAAATCCGAGTGGACCTTACAGTAAAGCCGCCTTCTCCTTGTGGTCATCATTCATCTCAACTCTGGTAATAGCCGCTCTTCATATCCTCACAGCACTGAGTAGAACTTGTTCCCTTCCGGAGAGACAATCTAAAAGTTCTTCAATCTTCGAGAGCATAACTGTCCCACTGTATCCGGTTGTTCAGCTGGCGAAAATCTATACATAGACGTAAACGGCCATCTTGCGCTTGGCTAACACCAACGTTGGAAGCCCATGGACTATGAGAGTGTGTCTAATCACACCAGAGGACAACAGTTCTTGAAGATGACCTGAACCTGATCATACATTGCTGGTGGTATACGCCGATGTCTCTGCTTGAAGGGCACGTCATCATAGAGTTCTCATCCGATGCTTGACCATGTTGGAATGTCCAAGATCTTTATCATGTTTAGAGAAGATGTCACCATATCTCCTCCTAATAGCCTCCAGTCCCTGTGCAGCCTCATCATGTGTAAGTCCATCCTCCTCCAACTCAATGTCCGTCAATCCCACTTCTCAGAGTCTGAACATCTCATGTCTGGTGGTCTTCTATTGTCACAGGTTGAAGTTCACACAGCAGAGCCTTTAGTTGGAACAATCATGTCCGGGTAGTAACATTAGACAACATGAACTTGTGAATTTCACTGTATGTGCTACTTTTGTATGGGATTAACACATCGTCTTTGTAGCTATTGACACATTCACAAACCAATTCATCTACTGCATCAAGTCATTGTATCCATGCCTTGGATCCATGTCTGATTTTGTTTTATTCTTTTTACTCTTTGAGTCTTGTGCCTTTGAAGATGAATTTCTCTGAAGAAGAATATGCTAGTCTTGTTGATAGTTTTGCTAAGATGGGGTTGCATCATTACATTAGTTCAACAGAAACAAAACTTGAAATATATTTATTTTTGTAAATAAATATATTTCAAGTTTTGTTTCTGTTGAACTTTATTCAACAGAGGTGTGTGTTTGTCATTCTAAGCCCAGGCCTCAGTGATCAATCACAAACCCAAGCTCCACTACATTCTTTTGTCCAGCCCTCTGCTGATCAATCACACCTTCAAGCGATCCTGTGATTGGCCAAATTTAAAACTTTACCTTCTTGCTCTGACTAACTCCATATTGCCATTTCACTATGCACTGCACTGGGAGTATTCACAGATCACCACAAAAGGTTAGTTTATAATTCATCTTTATTTCTAAATAGGATTAAATAGTAATCAAAGATTATGCATTATAAATAAGCATCTAAGAAGTAATTATATTTACATTGAATTATATATTTCTATTAATGTTTTGAATGAATGTGGTTTAGAGGCTGAACTTTAAACCTAAGCAATACTGTATTTTAATATTATCTTGTATACATGCTAAGTTACTAGTATATCTACATTAATGGAATTGCATAAGCTGTGCATTTTTGTTATTCAGTGTATTTAGTCACTCTAAGTATTTATTCCTGCTCTTTCTTCTGCAGGACATATCATGAATGGTGACATTTCAAGGGTATCACGTTTTTCACCCCTTGTGCCACACATGGGGTATGTGTAACCATTTTACTTAATATGTACTGTAAGCATTTTCTATCGTATCATCTAATAATACATAGTTGTAAGTAATGTAACAGAAATGATTGTATTGCTTTGATGATGATATGATATATAATATTATATTATGTTTAATATGCATATACTATATTATCTGTTGTTTCTTATTACAGGGTGACTATCATTATATAATAAACGTAAGCCTCACACCCCGTAGCTGTCTTGGTGTCATCTGTATAATATATTGATTTTAATATGACTCACCAGGGAAGTCAAAATTAGTTCTGTTCTGAATTTTATTCTATGCAGGTATACCACAAGTGGTCATCTTGACCAAGGTGGATAAGGCCTGTCCACATGTTGAAGAGGACCTGGGGACCCTGTTCTACAGCTCTGCAGTCAGTGAACTGGTGGAACAAGTGTCCCAACTCATTGGTCTGCCCGTGCCCACGTTCTGCCCGTGAAGAACTACGAGAAGGAAATGGAGTTGGTGGATGACGTGGATGTTCCTGCTCTGATCAGCCTCCGTCAGATGCTAAGATTCGCTGATGACTATCTCTACAACTTCCTGGATGAGGAGGATAAAGATGAATAAATATATGTTATTCATTACTCCATTTGGTCATAAACAACCAGACCAATGTACCGTTTTCGAATCGCAAAAATGAAATATCCGTTGTCCTTTTCACCCTGGCTTATCTCAATGAAGTAGCACGGTTTTTGGGAACACAGCTAGTACATGAGATTTAGGGTTGATCAGGATGAGAACACATTCGATGTAACCTACATAATCAAAACTTGCCTCACCTTTCTTGAATCCAGCAATATAAAGTGCTACTGCTTTAAGTATTCGGTTCAATATATTTGTATATCTATCGGATATAGATATGACTTTATTTAATCTACAAGAAGTCACGCTATGTCTTCCCACTATTGATTAACTGGACAGCTGGGTAACAAATCGCATCTGAGATTCAGAGAAACGAAACTTGGAACAGTGTCAATGTTTTTCAGGGAAACATTCGGTTCCTGGTCAGTTATGGTGACAAAGACCCATAAACCTGGCATGCCTTTTCTGTACTGAGGAAATGAGACAACTTGTGTATGTGAAAATTCCTTTCATTTTGGATGTGATAGATGTGTGGTTTGTTATCGCTTTGACTATGATGATGGTGCTGAGATCACAACTGATAATTCTGTTTTACATGGCCTAAATGTTATATCATCAAAGGAGCTTACTATCTGAAAATAAACAGAATCATATGAAATTACGTAAAAGCCTTTTGTTTTAAAGTTTGTAATTATTGTTTTTTCTTGCATGACTGTTCAAGTCAAATGTATAGAATCTGCCAGTAGGTTTCGGATTCCTTTGTTATTGAAAGAGCTCGATCATATTGGTTTGAAAAATAAAGGTTTCCAAGAGATTGTAATGCTGTAAAAATAATTAGTCAAGCGACTATGCAACCCGAGCCGCCTGTGTGCCCTGAACATATAGCGGGCCATTGGAGACAAACCCTACCAGTGGGTAACTACGTAAGTCTGTGGAATATATTCGCCAGGAAGCTTGTATGCTTGTCCTTGATCTGAGTGGTCAAGCTCAGACGCCTTGTATCATATCAACGTTGCTCATAATATCATTCACCAGTTTCTCTTGTTCAGGAAGTCTCGGAAGACCCGGGTTCGAATCCCCACATGAAGCCCATTTCTGGTATTCCCCGCCGTGATATTGCTGGAATATTGCTTAAAGCGCGTAAAACTTCACTCACTGACTCACTCACCTCACTTGTTACATGCGGAGTTAAAAGACATAACACATTTTAACATTTTGAAGATATTTCGAAATTTGCGGAATAACCTTCTAATGTTATTGCTAATGAGTCGCTTTGAAAGTGGTATGTGACCGTAAAATTAGCAAGCCGTTCACATCGCAGGAGAACTTTGAACTATCAAATGTAGCAAGTAACACTTTACTTTCAATCAGGGATTGTGTCTTGGCAGGACCTGGTCATGACAGTCATTGGTCTCCTCGGTCTTCCAGGTCTTGGACGATCCTGCACTTCACCGATGGCAATTAACGTCCTTCCTCGGCTAATAAACGCGTGGTTAATGTTCCGGTCAGCATCGATGTTGCCACACGACATCATTCCTGCTTCATGCATGCTAATGACTTACCCATATTCGTATATATTCGGAAAGTCCTGCCACGTCAGGAAAGGTTAAATTGTAGTGCTGTCGCCTTTAAATCAGTCCCAAAACCTGTAGTGCACATACTGAAATTAGGAAATTTATACCCCCAAAGTGCTTGACGCCAGCGCAACCCGTGCTCATACGACCCACAGCTTTAGAGATGAAGTATTGATGCATTTTACCTATTTCTAAGTAGATGTTGAGAAACTCACCCTCGGACAAATAATCTATTTTTACATACCCGATACTAAAGGCTTTCGTCCCTCCAAATTCAATTTTCATTTTTCAAGATTCAGCCTTTTAAATCAATGAATAAATTCATTTTATAAATTTGCGCCTGTGTCTTCTTATCTCGTAGGCCTTCGCATATTTAATAGTTCTTACCTTGACACAGAATCCGCACACTATAAAATGGTAAAGAGAGCTATATGGAAAGCCAAGTGATTAGGCCTTCACTCGTCACTCTTAAGGCTTGGGTTCGATTCCCCACATGGACCAAATGTGCGAAGCCCATTTCTGGTGTCTCCTGACGTGATACTGCTGGAATATTGCTAAAAGCGACGTGAACATACCTCACATACGAGTACAAGTATCGTAGTGTTCCTGACTAAGTATAGCCTTAATAGAATATGCTGGTAAGAATTGGTTTACAGCACCCACGCTTGTCCTAATTTCTAAAAAGGTGACCAACTGGATGGGATGGATCAGGCTTGCAGGCTTGGTTGATGCAACTCATCTTATCCCAATTAAAGAGTGCTCCATGATGTTAACCACTGGCATTTTGCCTGGCCAAGACTCAATTGTTTACAATCTGCTGTCATAAACTGATGCGCAAAGAAAGTACACACAGGTTGTGTTTCTTCCAATAAGATAAAAATAACAAAACCTTTGATGATGAAATGGAAAATGTATGTTGAAGCACACTGCAATACACGTCTTTTATGAACAAAATGACATTGTAACAATAAACAGCGATGTAGTGATGACCACTGCAGGCGGTTCCTACGATGCTGGAAGGTCAAGGCCATTCCACGCAGCGGTCGGTGGGGCCCATATGCATGCCAGCAGGACGAAGTCGTCTTGCCACTGTAAATCGGCTTACGCGATGACCCAATGATGTGGTTTCTGGATGACGTCACCGTCAACATCCAGTTGCGTAGGTGAATAACCCGCAGATAACGATCCTCTTGGGGTGTTGTGACTCTGGAACGTCCACTTCTTGGTCGATCACGTGTCTGGCCCGTCGTACTGAAACGGTTAAACAGCCGAATTATGGTTTGTCTTGTGCAACCCAATGTCGTCCTTGCAATATCGCTGTTGAAAGCACCCATTTGTGTCATTCCTTTGGCCCGTTCTCGTTGCGCCGACGTCAATCTTGGCATTTTCTCGTGAGATTTCTGGCAAGTGATTGTTCAGTCTTCACGACAAACAGGTTTTATACTCTCTGTCAGAAAAGTGCAGGTGCATGGGACAATAATCACAATTTTACAAAAATTCGTGCAAAACACGTACAAATGTTTTTGGTTGCATTTTGGCAAAATGAAATGATGATGGTTGCGTTCTATACAATCAATGTTTTCAATGATTTTATTAGTTAGAACGCATAATTGGGATTGCAACAACAATTACACCTGTGTACTTTCTTTTGCTCGTCAGTATATATTGCTGCGTGAGGCGTTAGACAACAAACAGACAAACAAACAAAGTATATGTTTATGTCGCGGAGATGTTGCTATTGCGGGATGCGATTTATCACTAACTTAATAGTTGCATATTCTTAGCATCACGCCGATGCGTGTTTTCTTAACATTTGAATCAGATCATCTTCAGATCTTCTGTTTTTCAAATATTTATGTTTACAAGCGGAAACAAATATTGATGTAATGGTGTTAATCGAGGGACATAATGTGTAAATATACGCGTTTCGCCCTCTTGTAAGGAGAACGTAGAAGCCTTCATGTTGATTTGGTGATAAGAAAGCTCTCACGCTCACCTGGGGGTTCCCAGATCCCGACATGACGTGAGTGAGTGAGTGAGTTTTCAGCAATATTCCAATAATATCGCAGCGGGGGACACCAGAAAAGGGCTTCACACATTGTACCCATGTGGTGAATCGAACCCGGGTCTTCAGCGTGACGAACCAACGCTTTAACAACTAAGCCACCTCACCGCCCCGGCTCAGTGAAGAATGCGGAAAAAGAAACGATTATAATCTCCTCTCTAACTCATATCTCATTTTCAAATTGCATGCCTTAATTGCTTGGGTAACATCGATCAAATGTATTTCTTTGTTCCCTGTAGCAATCAAAATTAAATTAAACATCTTTCGTGACACAAAACAATCAAATATGCCCTACAGAGCTACTTCCCTTTTCCTCAGGCTTCGCTTTCCTGGAAATCACGTGACAGGAAAGTCTCGACAACTCTGCACAGTGAGGTAAGTACGAGAGGATGAGTCAGACAGGCAGTCAGTGTGATATTTATTGGGCGTGTCAGAGTGAGTGTACGAGGCTGTGGAACTATTGTAACGGTAAAACCGTTTCTGTTATCTTGATATGTACCCAGATTTGCAACTGAGGCGATCAACCACGCATCAGTCTAGCGCGTTCTACTTTCGACCTTGTTATCCATTCGAAACCGGGCAAGTCATGAAGTTATTCATCAATTGATATGGGTCGTCAGCAGTGATCTGCTTATGCTCCATGCAATGATCTGGATAAGAATTTCTGGCATACTGCCTATTTGTCTTATTTATTTATTTTTTGTATTTTCATAGCAGGGTGGGTATGTTCATCGTGTGAAGACGAATCGAAAATATCCGGGATAGGTGGGAGGTGGGAGGTGGGAGGTGAAGGCATTCAAAATCGTCCTTTTGAAAGGATTACGAAACATGCTGACGCAAAAAGAGATGGCATAATTTACAATAGAAGCAGCATGAATATTTCTGCAAAACAAATTGATGCCTGAATTCTGTGCTTGCATTACAATAGTTTAACTGTACCAACCCTATTTCTCCAAAGAGGAACGGAAACTAGACATTTCTATTTTCGACTTCTTACCGAGAAATTCTAGCTGTAAACAGAAATGATACTTCGTGAAACAATAAAACAAAGGCTTTAGCACATGGTGCACACGACAGAGGCGTGTTAATAAAGCGGGTTATGATGATTATAGTGCTAGGTGTTGATTTCCAAGTTAAAACAATACGTAAATTCTGTACGCAAATTGAGTGGGTGGGTAACACCAGAAAACAATCATCAAATGTTCACAATTACCAATTGTATTCTAAAAATAGCTAGGTTTGCGAATTAATGCTGTATGGGAATTCCAATGGCTGTACAAAACAGAGTGACGATACATATTTTGTGACTTCATAATTACGATGGCAGTATAAAATAGTAGCAGTAATGGCACTGAAGGCAATGGTCATAATTTACCCCTAGCAACAGTGCTGAAGCGTCTGTAACAGATTAAGACTGGATATCCAGCATGAAATATCAAAATAACTTTCTTCACATACAGGCTGCTGATTTTGGTGAGTGAGTGGGTTTAGGTTTACACAGCCTTCTATATTGTCTGTTTGTGGTCCAATATGTCTCTGTTTCTGTGGCAATGTAATAACACGTCACAAACTCATTTGGATGAAATCATGTCAGCTATCAGAGATAAAATCATTTCAAGGCCATGTTTTGCTGTTTAATATTGTAAAACTAAATGATGGACGGACCTGACTTTCAGTACAGAACAACAGGGAACATATTTCGATATTTTGGGGTAGTTAGTCTCCTTAAAACAAACAACGTGTACTAATGTCTATGACAATAATATATACAAGACGTGTTTGCAATATTACGCGTGGCTAATTAGTGTTTTACGACATCAGATCATGGAACGAACTTTGACGAAGAAGGATCAGAAACAACTGAACAGATGGTTAAACGCAAGGAAGAACTTTGAACTGCTGTACAAGGCCGACCGTGATGGTTGTTCCAACACCGCCTTCCACCAGAAGTGTGACAACAAAGGGCCTACAGTCACAGTCTTCTATAACACGTCGGACTGCGTGTTTGGTGGCTACACCTCGGTCAGCTGGGACTCTACTAATGCCTACAGGGTCGACCCGACAGCATTCCTGTTCCGTTTGTACTTCAAAGGTTCCAGCAGCCCTAAAAAATACCCAGCAACAAACGGCACCAATGCAATTTACGGACATGCTAACTATGGCCCTACTTTTGGGAGTGGTCATGACATTTACAGTTTCAATGCGACTGTGGCCTTGAGCGGTGCATCCTTCCCACTCAATGGTTCTTTGGCTCCTGGTACAAGCTACGCCCTGGCGGGAGACAATGCCGCATCACTGGCCTGTTCCAATCTCAACTGCTACGATGTGGGAAGTCTACAGTGTGAAAGGTGGGTTGGTCAGATACTTTGGTTCCAGGAGTTATTGTCGATCAGTGCAGATGCGGGTTAGAATACATTTTCAGTGTTGTCGATCGAAGCTGATAACGGGATCGGGTTGTCAGTTTCACTGATGCATGGCGTTGTATCTCTGTTGCGTAGGTCAATGCTCATGACCTATAGTGGCCATCAGTGGATTGTCGGCTTCAGACTCGATTATTTGCAGACCGCCGTCATATAGCTTAAACATGGCTGAGTGCAGCGTTAAACAACAGAGTTATTGTCAGAATACAACTTTATACGAGTGACCACATGGTCAGAATTGTGAATTGGTTGATTGTGTGTCATTAGAACCTGGCGTTGTTGACCATTACCCACAATAGTAACTGGATTTCGCGGTACAGACTTGATTAGGCCCTTCCTGCCATCATATACCTGGAACAACAAACACGTGTATTGTAATTGGCATGATTTTTATTAATATGATGACAGACACATGCACCCTAACTTTTGCAGATGGAGGCATTATCAACTACGACCCATGGAGACAACTGACAGAATCTTAATCAGTAACTGAACTACGCGGTACAGACTTGATTAGGCCCTTCCTGTCATCATATACCTGGAACAACAAACACGTTTATTGTAATTAACATGTTTTTATTATTAAGATGACAGAAACATGCACCCTAACTTTTGCAGATGGAAGCATTATCAACGACGACCCATGGAGACAACTGACAGAATCTAAATCAAAGGTAGACAGCAGTTTTCCACGTCTGAACATATTTATATGTCAACTCAATTTCTGACATTACATGATTAGCTCCCTTTGAGGAAACTATTTCAGAATAGATTTCGATTACACAAATAATGTCACCAAATTGTCCTGGAATATTCACTTACTAAGCGGACACTACAGAACACCGTTAGCGTTAAGATAGCCTCTCTGTCTATGTCCAGAAACTACAGGCGGTAGTGTATGAGCTCTTCGACAAGATTCAAAACAAGGCAGGTTTTTATTAAATGCTTCTATGGTTAGGGCACCAGCCTTCATATTCTGGTGGGTACCTTGAAACAGACTCCTACTTTCACAAATTATCCACCACCCATTCATACATTGGTTAGCGTATCTCCCGAACATAGTACCTTTTGGTGACTTAAAATACTTTACCTCTACCAAGACTCCAGTCCCACTCCAGCTCTGTTTATTTCAGGAAACGAATCCATTTCCTGGAACAGCTAGTGAATCAAGCGAATCTAAAATCTGTCATGTGGATATTTTATTTTAGTAACTTGCATGCAGCTACTGACATCAGTGTTGGTGCTTCAGGTTCTGAAATCCGAGATCGAAACATATTCACCCATCGATGGGGTGAAGGTAGGACGAGTCAACATTCTACTGGTGGGGGCAGTAGGAGCCGGTAAGTCCAGCTACTTCAACACCATGAACTCAATCTTCAGAGGTCACGTGACTAGTCAAGCCTGCAGCGGAAGTGCCGAACACAGTCTTACGACGAATGTGAGTCGATTTATAATATTTGTGTGTGAAAGTTTCTGTTTTGATCATGCATCTTCACGAGGTAAGGGAGGTAGCTAAGAAAGTCAAGTTTCCACCCTTGAGGAACTAGGCAATAATGATAATAGTTTGATGGGACAAGTATATGCACATTCCGAAATCACTCTAACCCCTGAAACAAAATTCTCCGTAAGTGACAAATGCTTAAAATGTGTTCCGTATATTATTCAACTTTTACAACATCGCTAGACATTTTTTGTCCTCACTTATTAATCAGAGCCACTATGATAATAGTGCATTCTATCGACAAACCTGAAATAGTGAAAGCTTACTCGTAGAAATCTGTTAGATGCTATGTAAAATTTAAAGCATGTGTTTTTTTAAAAAAATGTTCATGTAGACATATATAAATTTTTATTTGATGATTCATAGATCTCTGAGAATACGCTGCAAGATTTATGTATATAAATTTTACTCTAAACACATTGACTAGATTTATATACGTTTTTATTTATTCATTTCAGATGTTTCTTCTAGACAGAACTCAGAGTAAAACATTCACAACGTTTTTAATCAAGTTATGTTAGCATATCCATGAATCCATGATTTTGTGTTGCGATCTTTTGCCGCAAAACACGGGAAATATGAACCCTAGTGTAATGATACCATATGTATGTATTTTTCTCTTAGTATCGGAAGTACAAAGTCCGGTCCTCCGAGACGGGTAAACCACTTAAGTTCCGACTGTGTGACACACGAGGCCTAGAGGAAGAGCAAGGCCTGGACGCGACTGACGTGGTAGCCATATTGATGGCCACCTTCCTGACAAATATATGGTACTTCATGATGCTATATAGATCTCATATCATCAATGCAAAACCCAAAATGATCATTAGTGACATGTCGGGTCAAATGCCTTCCGTGTGAATGTATGTTCCATGTTCGTCCAAATATGTGCAACGTAACTCGATTAAGTAGATTGAATCCACCATTTATCTTCTGCCCTAAATCCTTATTCACAATAATTACTCATAACGTTTAGTATGATCTGAGATCCATGTTGATTGGACCTAAAGATAGTTCTGGAACATTGTCCGCTTCAGGTATTGGTATTTCATGAAGGTCCATAAACGACATTAATGTCTTCGAAAACATACAACAGATCCTTTTATGAGCGCATGATATCTAGATGTCACAGAATGTATTTTATATTAGTACTGTCTTGGATCAATAAATGTGTAATTCCCATGGTTATTTCTGAATCATTTGTCACCACTCGCCCCTTTCCGTAACAGGTATTCGGCTTGTCCCGGAATAACACGAGTGGGTCACTAATGATTCTCGGATCCCAGAAGGCTCCCTGTGAGTCGGTGCTTGTCTGGAGGCTTTGTGACATGGCTGTTCACACAACACCGTATCCCGGTGCTCTTTATTGCGTTGTTCGGTCCGTAGTCTATTATTTACAGTCTATGATGTCTCTGTAATACTGGGGTAACCTTATAGGTAAAGTGTCCGCTCATAAAGCCGAAGACATTGATTCGAGTCCCAACATGTTTCAATGTGTGAAGCCCACTTCTGGTGTCACCATCTGCGATATTACTGGAATATTGCTAAAAGTGGCTTAAAACCATACTCACACAGTCTGGAATATTGCATATTGTGGTGTTTAACCGTATGCACGCAGAATATGTTTGTTTCAAACCTACCTTTTTTGTTCCCAGTTTAACCCAGCTGTGTCAATTTCGCCTGACACCCCTGGATACAATAAGGCCCCTGTAACACAAGACAAGATACACTGTGTGGCATTAGTCATGGATGGCTGTTCCGTGGACGTGTTCTCGGACAAAATTCTGCAGAATATGAAAGCAGTACAGCAGAAAGCTAACCAGAGAGGTATACACAAATACAGCAATTTTAGATAGGGTCTTCCATAACCCAATTTAACAACAACTTCAGCCAATGAAATTCGAATTTGTTTTGAAGCTATCTTGAGAAACCTACTACCCTTTGCCAAGAGTAACAAACCCGTGAAGATCCGGGTCTACAGCAACCCAGGAAGGAGTTACACTTCAATTGTGAGGCCCAGTTTTTACAGTTGTATTGTACAGTGTATTAAAGTTGCAGTGTTTTCACGTGAAAATTCAACGACCTGAATCTAACTAGTAGCCTAACATGTAATGCCTAATGTTCTAAACCACTCACCTCTTTCTTGGAATTCTTTCCATAACCCGACAGCCACATTGTGTCACTATGAGGTATCCGGTCGCATTTTATTTTATAGATTTTATTCAGACTGCGCAAAAGTTAGTTGGCGTTTAACTTTTCCTCGCTCAATCAAATCTTGTTTTAATTTCTTTAGACTAGATTTCACTATAACTCAACAGGGAAGTAGAATTCACTTCCGTTCTAATTTTATTCTATACAGGTATACCACAAGTGGCCATCTTAACCAAGGTGGATAAGGCCTGTCCACATGTTGAAGAGGATCCAGGGACCCTGTTCTACAGCTCTGCAGTCAGTGAACTGGTGGAACAAGTGTCCCAACTCATTGGTCTGCCCCTGTGCCCACGTTCTGCCCGTGAAGAACTACGAGAAGGAAATGGAGTTGGTGGATGACGTGGATGTTCCTGCTCTGATCAGCCTCCGTCAGATGCTAAGATTCGCTGATGACTATCTCTACAACTTCCTGGATGAGGAGGAAGATTAGAAAGGGAACCATACTGATGCCAATGATCAACGCAGATGTTCTGTACCCTTTCGTTGTATATGTTTTGGTTTCCTCATTTTGTTCATGGTTTCAAAATAGCCTGTTTGAAAGGTGGTAGGCGTTTTCAGATCAGACTGTTGAGAAAATATGAGATTTTATACCTTTTGCACTTACACATTACTCATTTACTACAACATTCAAATTGTACTCTTTGATAAACTTATGCATAAATTGTTGATTTCAATAATTTTGACATGATTAGAATCATATAAAACACGCTTAAATGGAAGACAATAATCGTCAAACCGAATCATAAATGATAAATCGTTCCTCTCCCCAATATATATATCTATAGTTAAAAAATGTTAAACGGCATCGTACCAGGTCAAGTGAAAACGATAACAGAGAAGTAACTTTATTCAGTATAACAGTTGAGAACACATTTTAATCCATTTCTCTCAGTAATACTAACTATTAGCCCCCGAGAAAGCTAGTATATAGTATATTCCAAAACAAATTACGTATTTAGATTACAGTGTTAAATTAAAACGTACGAATGAATAAATGCAATGTTGCATTTAATCGACTCTTGTGCCCTCTACCGGTCGCACATATTATTTCAAGCAAACCCCATAGAGTGAAAAAAAGAAGCGTTTTATTTGTCAAGTCTGAATCTCTTCCGTTGAGGGACACATTCAGCGATTAGTTTGAAATGCTTGTACATGATCTGTGTGCGTTGTGGACAAGCGTGTATATGCGTCTATAAACACATTTTATATCCATACATGTGTCTCGAACACATATACGTTCCTTTGGCAGAAACACACTGTTTGCAAATAGCTGAAACATTTCCATCTATATACATAGCTAAAACATTTCCATCTATATACATAGCTAAAACATTATTAATATGTATACATAGCTAAAACATTTCCATCTATATACATAGCTGAAACATTTCCATCTATATACATAGCTAAAACATTTCCATCTATATACATAGCTAAAACATTATTAATATGTTGTAAACCGTGGACGCATTCACTGACAGAAAAGTTCGTTATTCATCATATTGAACACTGAACGTAACCGAGAAACATTGTGAAAGAAGACAAGCTGCAACTCCCTTTATTTACCTTCCGTATCTCATAAGGTTACTCCAATATTTGTTATATCCAAGCTAACTATTTTTTCGTTTGAAAACATCCTATGTATGCATCTTTCTCTTTTTATATTTTACAATTTAAATGTGTGTTTTTATTCCTTTTATACAGTCAATTCATTTTTAACAAATACCTTTACAATGTATGTATATTTAATTATCTTATGTACTTATAATGCACCTTGTTATTCGGTATAACAGTTGAGAACATTTTTTAAGGCACTCTATATCACACCACACTTCTCTAACGGTAAAGTTCGTTATTCATGATATTGAACACTGAACGTAAACGAAATACATTGTGAAAGAAGAACTCTGTATTTTTACCTTCCTCATCTCATAAGGTTACCTCAATATTTCTTATATCCTAGCTAACTATCGTTTGGTGACATTCTATGTATGCATCTTTATGGTATATTTCCCTTTTATATTTTACATTTTAAATGTGTCTTATGTCATTTCGTTCTATATTGTCTCTCATAACCCATTTTTGGGTGGTTCGCTGTACTTTTAAGTAAATTCTATGTTTGTATTTTATATTAATTGGTGAGAGGTGAATAAAAAAAATCTGTCTGTCTGTCTCATACGATCAGGGAAGGATGGGGTAAGAGGCTAGGGAGGGGGATGTGGGAGGACCGTACTGAGCACATAGACGTACTTCCAATAGAGATGAGCAGTTTGCTAATAATGACGGGTGGTAAATATGCAATGATCAGATGAAAATGGAGAATTCACGAAATGTATCATAAACTAATGTACAACAGTTGCCAACCCGTTACACCTAGGGTATTCTGGAGAAATTCACCTGTCTTCTCGGGATCGGGTGGTCAGGCTTGCTGACTTGGTTGACACATGTCATCGGTTTCTAATTTCGCAGATCGGTGATCATGCTGTTGATCACTGGATTGTCTGGTCCAGACTCAATTATTTACAAACCACCGCCTTATAGCTGGAATATTGCTGAGTGCGGCGTAAAACTAAACTCACTCATTCACTCACCTCTCCTCTCCTCTACTGGCAGATTTGAAGAATGGTTTGACTTATATTTCGTGGAATTGTTGATCCATCGAACTGAGCAACCGATCAATTGGTTGCAAGACACACATGAGGGGAATGAACGTTTTGGCAGAATGATACCTCATTATCATTCCGTTTCATTTTTATGATTTAATAATGATATTGGTTTGTTTGTGGTTTGCTATGAAATATGGTTGGAATGGGTATTGATGTTTGGCTCCAGAGGGGACTTCAGTATACATACTTGTACTCATAAAGTTCAGACATCTCTACCTGTGGTTCGACTATGACTGTGTCGAATTTTGTGTGCAAAACGGATGTGTATGATATATATTGGAACGTGTTCCGACAAATGAGCTACACATGACATTGTTTTAAATCTAACACAAATATAGAGATGCTGAGCATAACCGATAAGATGTTTTGGATGGGCTCTTTTATTCGAAAGTGGCGTTTTTTTCGTTTGGCTTTTTCCTGCCGTATATCTATAACCCTTAGAGTGAAATGATTTTGAACAGACCATTAAGCTTCGGCATTTTCCATATATGGTCAGTGAGCGAGTAGGTTTAGTTTTACGCCGCAATCACCAATATTCCAGCAGTCTGTAAATACTCGAATCTGTACCAGACAATCCAGTGATCAACAACATGAGCATCGATCTACACATCTGGGATACGATGACATGTGTCAACCAAGTCAGCGAGCCTGACCGCCCGATCCCGTTAGTCGCCTCTAAGGACAAACATGAGATACCGAAGATCAATTCTAACCTGGATGGTCAGGGGTTGGGTGAAGCAATAGGCCTGGTAGAGTAGGGACAGAACTTCAAATTAAAATCAAAATCCTAAAACCCATTCCACAAAACCTATTCCACAACCAAATACTAATAACTAGATTCTAATAGTAATACCAATACTAATCATATTAATACTTAATACTAATCTTAATACTGATACTAATAGCTACATTTGATACTGAATAGTAACTACACTATATATACTATATACTAACAGCTTTGTGCCAATATCAAATTAATTCCATGCTAATAACTAAATATTAATATTAACATTAATAGTAACTTTACTGTATGCTTTTACTGTGGATAATGAAACTGTAGTCATGGAACCTGTGGCTGCCCCTATGTATTACTGATAAGTGTGTATTGTTCATGTCCATCATTACCCTACTTAATAATAGTAATAAAGCGCTCCTGTGCTCTCTAACCCATGGTCCAAACAGACAAATCTGTGATATCAACAACTTAAGCATCCCTCGAATGATAATAACTGGTTGTACCGTTGTAAAATGTTGTGTTATTTCCTGGATTGTTTACATAAAGGGACATAACTCCATGACCTAGTTTACAAGTAGGCGAAACTATCGCTGTACACACGTGGTTCCGGAGGACTCCAACCGTTGTGTGATTCAAAGGTACATACTTGATTTAACTGACGATATACGTTGGTGTTGCAATACATCCTTGACATGTCAACTAGTTTGTGTCAAATATAAGCGGAAGCCGAGTTCATAACGCTGATAATATGTGCTAGGTAAATAGCTGTCAGCCCCTGATCTCGAGTTCCAGTGAGTGAGAAGCCCCAACGCCAAAATTAGTTTTTTGGGTTAAAATGATGATTTTTGTGTGAATTGTATCTAGTTTATAAGAATTTCAATAATGCGTGAGTTTAGAGAGGTAATGCGTGAGTGCGTGACATTGGGGTAAAATGCGTGAGTTTCCCGCAGGATGCGTGAGAGTTGACAGATCAACTAAAGTACCCAATACCCAAATAAGTTGCAGGGCAGTCAAGGCACGACCCTGCATCGCGATGCGGTATAAGACCGACTCTCTGCTACCAATTCGTTAACTAATCTTGCATTGCAAACGTGTTTTTCCATTTCAGCTGACGCATCGAGCGTAATCAGGCGCCGCTATCTGTAAAAGATTTACTTATAGGTGATACTCTGTAGGATCATGTCGGCTCTTAAAGGTCTCGGTACCCTATACCCAGAGGCTACAATGTTTCATATTAACTTACAGTCATAACAATTAGGGTTGAAGTAGCGTAAAATAATTTTCCTCCGAAGAGGGCACTTAATTAGGACCACATCACTCAATGTATGTTGATCAATGCCAGAATTTTAATCGTAGAATGTTTGTAGTTTTAATTTATGGCTAAATTGCTCAAAATTTGCCAACAGCCGAAGGGATGATTTAAATCCAGCTTGGGTCCATGCAGGTAGCAAAAGTAATATAAGTCCCCATGGTCCCTAGCATGGTGATCTACTTTCAGTTGCTGGCGATATCGATCTATACCAGATTTTATATTGTGTTGTTTTGAAATGGTTTAGAGCATTTTACAATAACCTCAAACTACTGTAGTTTTTAATTAATCTACATTTAACAAGGTTTTTAAAAAGTATAAATATATTTATTCTTAGTACATAACTTTTTTTCGTCACGATATGGCTGAAATATTGCCGATGTGACGTAAACTTTAAACTCACTCACTCACTCATAACAATTTAGTTCACTGGTGTGACTGTCCGTTTTCACCTACAGTTTTCCCAGAAATTATTGAGAAAATCTTTGTTTCCTAAAACTGACAATAGAGTATCAAAATAGGTGTTACATTATGATTGTAGTAAGGTAATCAGTATGGGAGGCAACTCTTGTAGGCTGAAGAATGAACCTTACTACATCAATAGTTATCTCCCCTGGTGTAGCAGACAGCTTCCTTTGTTGACATGCATATGGCAGATTTGACAGCAGACGCGACTAGAGGGCTGGATCTAGATGATTTTAAATGAGTGTGATTAATGCAATACAGTTAGCTGGTAGACATGACATTCCTCTGTCATAGAATATTCTATCAGGAGTTGGGATTGAGCACAAGACAGGGGCAGGGATGCCAAGGAAGTTCAGTACTACGGATCGCCGGCGACTTGGTCAGATTGTGAGTAGGGGAAAATTGAAAAGCTTTGAATATCAGAAATGAGATTATTAATAAAGGAAGTCCTCAGGTATGTAATAAAACCCTTAGCCAAGAATTACAAAAACTTAACTTGGTGAAAAATCGCGGATGTCCCTCACCATTGATGACAAAAAGAAAGACGTTTAATCTGGTGTAGGGCGCACGAAAATCAAGATTGGGGTAATGTTTTCTTTTCTGATGAAAGCTCTGTCTGGCTTTCCCGAACTCTGTGAAAATTTGGACTAAACCTATCTACCAATGGCATTATGCCCAAAACATACCTTTACTTCGATATTATCCATTACTATACTCAGCAGCAAAAAACCCCGTCTCTACGAATTCAAAATTAGATAGGCGCTGTAATCAAATCATTACAGAAATGGACATAAGCGGATCCAAAATTATTTTGTTTGTGTACAATACCTTGACACAACAATAAATAACTCAGCACAATTCCAAGACATTACGTGAACGTTTGCAGTCCATTCAGACTCTTGACTTCAGTATCTAGTGTGACCACCACGAGCGGCAATATCTGCAGCACAGCGTCTATGCATGGAGTGCACCAATCGATTGATGGCACCTTGAACCACACACTGAGAGAGGCCTGGCGCAATAAACCGGCTGTGTTCGGCCTTGGTATGACATTATTCAGTCTCCTCTGAATTTCATCCCAATGATGTTCAACTGGGTTTAAATCAGGACTAAGGGCTGGCCACTGCATAATGCTGACACTGTTCCGCTGTGGGAAGTCTGGCAGTATGGGCCCGGGCGTTATCATGCTGGAAAATGTTGTTCCGGTGACATGCGAAATGTGGTATGACGTGAGGTCTGAGAGCTTGGTCGATGTAGCGCACCGCTGTGATGCGCCTCCTCTCCCTGGACCAAGGTTCTGGAACACCACAGGACCCATTCTCTGGTTCAGGTCTATTCCACCCCATAACATGATGCTTGCACATCCCTATTAGTCTCTTTCCATAACACATTGGTCTGAGTAACGCTGGCCAAGTCGTCGCCATATTATTGTTCTGCCATCTGCAATTGATACGCAGTGCCGACTGTCATCTGTGAACAGAACAGTTCTCCATTGCCTGTATCGCCAGTTTTGGTGTTGTAGGGCAAACTGTAGACGTTCACGCCGATGTTGAAGGGTGAGGATAGGTCCACGGTAAGGTCTACGGCAATGGAGGTTCCCGCTGTTAAGACCTCGGCGTACTGCATTACTACTGATTGGTCTTCCGTGTGTTCCCACTGTCTGGCGTGCTGTTTCAAATGCCTGCATGAAGGGATTCTGTACATGCTGTCGCACAACATGGCGGTCTTGTCGTCTTGTGGTCACCCTTGGTCTGCCAGTACGGGGACGATCATTTGTGGTGATGGTGGCCCGGAAACGTTGCTGCAGCCTGTAGATGGTCCGAACATTGACCTGGAAGTGATTGGCAACGGCTTTGTGCAGTGTGGCCAGCTTCAAGTCTTCCTAGCGCCTGGTACCTCTGAGCTGTCGTGAGAAGGGGCATCCTGCTGACGTTGTAATGTGAATGTTTCAACCAGGTTTGGGGGTGCATTTTATAGGGCTGGTCCTTGTGAACAGCACGTGCAGCATGAGTTGCATGAAAAACATGGAGAACACCGTACCATCTCCGAGATCAGGTTGCGATTTTGAGACCATTTCCTGGGTTCCATTCTGAGTTTGGGAAGGAATGTCTTTGCTCAGGTAAAGTTGGAGATGTTGTCAAAATATACAATCAAAACATTAAATGAGTTTACAGTTATCCGTTTCTGCGAAGGAAAATTCCAAACTGACGTTTCTTTTGCTGCTTAGTATATGTGGACTTTCATAACTGAAAAATGTGCCCAGTGGTGGGAGAATAGTGATAGTGATGATAGTGTTTTCTTGTTAATTCATAGACTAATAGCAATAATTCATTTCATGATAACAGTCAAATATTTCACAATATTGATGAAATCAAGCATTTGTTTCTTCTTATGAGTAATTTAATTCGGATCAGCTAATAATTCGATCATGATATCAGTAATTCCAGGTATGATATCATAAATAGCTGCGACAATACCGATTGACCATATGTGGTCATATGATAAGTAAATGTGTAAACTATAAATAGAGAATCTCACCCAAGTGTCTACTGATATCAATTATATCAACACGAGTTGATAAAGTTATAAATATCCGAGCCTTGCCGAAGATTTATTGTTTGACACAGCGGTCAATGTATCTTTTGTTTAATTGTACTTTTCGGACGTTAATGTCTGATTGACTAAAACATCCTAGTTTAGCTCTATATCGCGAGAGCTCCGTGAGATACGTCCTAACGGGTTCACTGACATGCGCACAATCATATGATAAGTAAATGTGTAAACTATGATTATTGTTTTACACAGCGGCCAATGTATCTTTTGTTTAATTGTAATTCTGATGCACATATCAAACTGTTTGTTATCCCCGCCGCGCGTTTAGCGCGAAGCAGGGATATAGTATATCCGTCCGTCCGTACGAATTGCAATATCTTAAGAACCATTGACTGGATTCTTTTCATGGTACCTAGGTACCGCAGAATAGAAAGTTCCCAGTCAGGTTTGGTGACCTTGACCTTCATTTAGGTCAAGGGGACTTTAACAGTCGAGTTTCCAAAGAAACGTGAGTTTCTTCATATTTGACAAAACTGCATATAGGGAAGGCGCAGGGCCCAGTCGAGTTTGGTGACCTTGACGTAATTTTTCAAGGTCACAGCGACACTTTGAACATTTCAGTATGTTAAGATTGTCAGCAAGATATCTCAAGAACGGTTCACTGTATGTTTTCTTCACAGACTTTCAAGACTTCTCTTGAATGTTTTTGATAAGCAATTTCTCTATTATTATTTTTGCATATTTCATACACCATGACATTCATGTCAAGGTCAAAGTGAGTTTGAAGTTCGTATGTTTGAACAGCTACAGAGCAGAGCAAGATATCGAGAGAGGTTGACTGGTCGTGTTTTGTTGACATTTAACTTCATCTTAAACTGCGACCTTCACTTTCATTACTCTTTAAGTTTGCTTTGATAATTTGCGGCGGGGGATTATATATATGTCACCTTAGTGACAACTGCTTGTTTATCTTTTGTCCCCATGTATTTGTGTATTGTAGGAGTGATTGACAATATTTGTGTCATCCGATAATCTTCCGATATCGAACTTGTAAGTTTCTAAAATGGAATATTTGTTAAAGCGGCGTAAAACTAAACTCACTCACTCTAATGCGGGATCTCGGCAGTTATTGCTATATAGGCAACGAAATATAGGCCGTCATTGTATTGTATTGACACGTACGCTTATGTGGAGAGAATTTTTAATTTTAGGGCTTGTATTGGAATGCATTGCCTGATTATAATCTTGTTTGGCCCCCTTTGGATGTTTTGCTCCTTGGTAAAAATATGAACGCAAAGGACGGGAACTATTTAGATATTAAACAAATTCAGTTTGTGTTTATTCTGTTCAGAAAACCATATAACAACAATAATAAGTCTGTGAACTGATGTATATTTCATTTGGAAATGACACTTTCTTCTAGCTGATTGAGATATGGCAGGGCCATTTGAAACGAAAATCTGAATAGCTGAAATGAATACAGTGTCGTATTTTGATTAAGTAGAAAACATGTGATGTTATATGTACCACGTACAAATATGACAACTGTATAATGTAATGCATATGCATGAACACCTTCTAATTATGAATAAATCGGTATATTCTACAGAGTTATTGAGGAGATACTGTGGTCATGAGTAAACTAACCAAGACTTACAAGGATCAGTTATGTACCTGGATAGGAGGGAGGTAGGACTTCAATCTGCTGTACCAGGCAACCAGAGACGGGTGTAGCGGCCCGACCTTCCATCAGAAGTGTGACAACAGTGGAGCAACCGTCTCCGTCTGCTACAACACTGCTGGGTATGTGTTCGGTGGCTATACATCGGTCAGTTGGTCAAGTGATGGAACCTACAGATCAGACCACCAGGCCTTCTTGTTCAGGCTTCAGGCGGGGAATAGTTTTCAACCGCGAAAGTATCCCGTAAAGACGGAAAATGTGCAGCATACAGTTTATTATACACTTGACTGTGGACCTACCTTTGGAGCAGGACATGATCTGTTCCCCTTTCAGTTCAACTATTAATAAACAGAACAATTATTTCCAAGGCAATGGATACACAAGTCCAAAATCTTACAACATGTTAGGAGGCAGTACATCCACCTTAACAGGAGACAATTTACAGTTTACTGATGTGGAAGTATATCAAGTTACAGGTGACAATCTCCTATACACTTTATTGAACAAGTCACTCCTTACATTCCGTTTGCCCTGAACATTGATACCAGTGATATCCTATTGGAGCGTACTGATAGACTTCAATCATTTTGGTTTTATATGTATGTTTGAGTATGTCTATTACCTCTCTCTCACGAACCTTCAGTAACCCATGCTTGTCGTAAGAGGCCACTTACGGGATCGGGTGGTCAGGCTCGCTGGCTTGGTTGTCACATGTCATCGGTTGCCAGTTGCGCAGATCGATGCTCAGGCTGTTGACCACTGGATGCTAGATTGACTGGTCCAGACTCGATTATTTACAGACCGCCGCCATATAGCTGGAATATTGCTGAGTGCTGCGTGAAGCTAAACTCGCTCACTCACTCTCTCTCTCTCACAATATGTGACTCAAGGTTGAACGTAAGTGAAATAATCCAGTAGGTGTAATTAATAAAAGTTAAAACATTGTCAAGCCTGAGTGGTATTAATTTACTCCAGGAACGTTCGAAATTAACGTCGGTCGGAAAATATCATTCAGTAATTTATAGTGTTTATCTCGATCAGCAGCTGTTGACTGTAAGTGAAAACGACTATCATGTTCGAGGAAGACTTGGATCTCGACATGGATGTTAATTTTGTTGTAAATGAAAACAAGTCAGTCACTAGAGTTGAATTAAACTCTTTAACTCAGTTTGAGAGTTGTCACATTTTTTTGGTTTGCTTGGAATTAGCTAAAATATAGGGCCTATACATTCTGATCTGACGAGGACACACAACTTGTTATGGTTCTGGTTCTGAAGGTGGACCAGCAGCTTTTCAGGGTTAAGGGCAAACAATGCCTGACAGTATCAACATAATATTCTGTCTATACCAATTGTTACCATAACTTAAACATGAGGGTCAGTTAGTCAATGTTATGTTCTGTAAAATATCATACAGTATGCATAAATGAGGATATTTGGAAGAATAATTTCAGAACACGCTGCACGCCAAGATGAGACACCGTGGCGGAAGCTACCTGAGATGAAACAAAAGGTTTGCATTTCGAAGATTGTTCTGTCCACCGAGCTCATACATCGGTGAAGACATTTGTAAAACTTTGCTTTTGGTCTGGTGGTGTAGTCACGTGAAACGTAAGAGTTATTTGTGTATCCGTCAAATAACCATTAACTAATGCCGGAAGGTATGTCTATCATGTCACACTACAGAGATTTTAATGTTCAGTAACAACCTGTTGCGTGTATCTATCATTTCATTTGACGCTGTTGCTACCCATTGAGTCTTACCGTGTGTCCACAGGTACTGAAGTCTGAACTGGAGACATACTCAACCCTGGGGAAGCTGGATCATGTGAACATCATGGACCAAACCATGACTTTATGCAAATTAGTGTGCGATGATACTGTATTTCAAAGGACACTTTTTTAATTCCCATATCAAAAATAAACTTATCTTCGTGAAAAACGATAGCTAACGTAAACAATATAACTTTAATACTGAAACTAAAGTACTGTCGGAAATGCTAGAAAAATACTTTTTGACTTATATTTAAACTTCAGAGGTATTACAGTTACAAATATCACTTTAAGAAACATCTACATAATGGAGACCGAGAGAATAAATTTTGAGACATGCCCTAAAATGCGTTTTTACTGATTAAAATACCAAAAACGTAGAAAAATACGGGGTAGTGGGACGTTATTTGATACAAACATTAATTAACTGCCTGTGTTACGTCATCAGCATGCACGGTATCGACAGGTGAAATTGACACCTGAGCACACGCTCGGGCGAGGGGTCATCTCAATGGATGTTTTCTTCAAAATGTTGAATATGTGTACGTATAGTATACGTATTGGTTATGTAAGGAATCGTTTGTGTATGTGTGTTTGTTGGGAAATAAACATACTTATTACTGTACATTGGAAAGAATCCTATCATTTGTGTTATCTTATCGATTGATTGTAGAAATGTGCAACGTTTTAATAAATGCATGTCAACAGTATATTTCATTGCAAAAATATGGATGCAATTCGGTCAGTTTAATCTAGTTGTGAACATTGGTCAAAGATTTAACGAAGTCACTGGTGTAGCTTCTTTAGAATATATATTCTTCTTCTCCTAAAGTTTGTAGACCGCCCGTCTAAGTACTCCCTTTTAAAAGTTGTCAAGGATGGTTTTACGTCCCGGTTTTGCTTTTGAGACGTCCCTGTCTTGTCTGATGTGTTTACAATATTGTAAACTTGTTGGTAAGACATACCAACAGCTCTACAAGTTCTGTAATAAACCATTTCTATACTAATGAAAGGTTTACCTCTGTCTTTTTCAAGCACAAAAAACTTGAAACCTTTGCAACAATCGTCTGCAAATAGTTGGCCATAGTGGACGCTGTGATAAGATGTGCATGCATGACGGGAAACATATTTATCAAGACTTAACATTTATATTAATATTTCTTCAATAAAGAAACGATAATTAAGTAAGGTAACACGAACATTCAACATTTATTTGCTTAAGAAAAACGTTAATTTATACTTTTACACCACCTGTATTATTAACATAATTGTAAAGACTATTTCAGATTTCTGTTGTTGAACTCTGAAAAAATCTTAAATTGCTGTTTTGGTACCGAATTCTCTCATGTAAACTGCCCTTTAAATGCCTGGGAATGTTAAATCAATTGAAATAAAAATTAGGTACACTATAGGTGAGTTGATATATTGACAACATAATACATTTATCACCTTTATAAAGATATTAAGGGTAAAAAGCATTTTTCTAGCATTTCCGACAGTACTTTAGTAAGGATGTAGCTACCATGGAGTCTCACCATCACTATAAAAAGAAACAGGTAGAAGGGGTCGTCTCTAACGGTGTGTCAGGACGGGTGTCACAGACGGTGGTTTGGGTCGGCCTGGGTGATAGAGATATCAGCTGAGATAAGATAATCTTTTGGGGGAAATAGACTGGGGAAGCAAAGGGCATGTCATAACTATTTACAAATACTATCCCCAGCAGGCACATCAGTTGTTGTTTCAACGTTGAGAATAGGTTGGTCCTCAACGTTGAAATTAGATTGAAATTAGGTTGTATATGAAGTGTGTTTTAGACGTAGATATCCGACGTGGAATCAACGTTGAAGTTTGACCTATTATCAACGTTGAAAAAAGGTTGTATATGAAAGTTTTTTAGACGTAGATATCCGACGTGGAATCAACGTTGAAGTTTGACCTATTATCAACGTTGAAAAATGGTTGTATATGAAAGTTTTTTAGACGTAGATATCCGACGTGGAATCAACGTTGAAGTTTGACATATTATTAACGTTGAAAATGGGTTGTTCCGTGGTTGTATATGAAAGTTTTTTAGACGTAGATATCCGACGTGGAATCAACGTTGAAGTTTGACATATTATTAACGTTGAAAATGGGTTGTTCCGTGGTTGTGTCTGGGAGGTATTACGCTTTCCTGTAAATAGACTCGCACTTCATCTTTAAACTACACTAAAGTAGCACCAAACTCATGCATCCAGCTAAAAATACCCCAAAAGCTACCTGCAATAAACAGTGTCCAAACAGAAATTGCAGTAAAATATTTTACCTGATAAAATACTTGGTTAAAATTCCACATTCAATATAATATTCATTAAGTTTTATGTCAGTTGGACGTATAATTCCAGTAAGAAGAAAAGAGTATTCCAAATTAAGAAAAACTATTTACTGTTGTATTGTTATCTTGAAAATGTGGAAATTGTCCTGAGAAGACATTTTGTCTGAATTTCAGCTCTTAGACAGACCCCTTTAATAAACATTAAATGCAATTACTTTCACCATGAAAGGGATCCAAGATGACCAGGAACTATACCTGAAGACAACACATAAAACCAGTCACTTTTCATGAAACCTTTATGAACACACACGCACACACAGAGAAACGTGGTTTAAAGCATAATGTAAAACATCACACATGACATAGTCTGTAGGTGATCTCTGTTGTGCTAGTAACACAATATCATCTGCATATAGCATTAAACTGACATTTACGCCACCAATTTCAATACCACAGTTCAGATTTTTCAACACAATTCCAACTCCAAAACACAATTATCAGCTCCTCTTTTCTGCCAATTCCCTGCCTGGCGGTCAGGTGGATACTTCAGAAATGTTCCTAACTCTTTCTTGAAATTTGCTTCGGATGCATTCCCATCTCATTCCCTTTAGATAGGACACATTCTGAAATTTATATTTAAATACATGAATAAGTTATATGGAAGATATATTGTCTTAAATGATTCAAGTATTTGTTTAATCAATCACTTGAAAGGTTCATTTCACTGCTGTAACTTGGCATGTGAACATATGAACAGCATGAATACAAAATATGACGAAAAGTGTAAACAATTTATATTTTCAACCGAAGGAATGCAAGTTGATTATTTAATTAGACTATGAATTACCGGTAGGATGAATTAGACGATGCTTTACTGTCATATATTATTTGCTATGGTCATGATGAAAATGCTGCACTTGGTAATTAACTTACCAGAGATGATTGAATACAACCTTGTATTCTTAAAAGAAAACTTGCCGTTTTGCCCATCAACATTCATTCTTGACATCAAATTGTTTGACATTGTCCTGCAAAACAATGGAAGATTGTTGTTATTCTGTCAGATTTAGTTTTCTTTAGAGATTCTCGGAAATGATTATTTCAAATTAATAGGAGTTGAACTGATGTAGCAATTTTGCTACAAGGAGTCATAAATTGTAACAAAAGCCATTTTACATTAAATGATAAGAAAACAAAATGGGTGGTGGTTCACAGGTCAAAGAACAAGTCTATTGTGGGAGGTCTCCCAACACCATTTGTTCCCAAACACAAGGAAGTATGGATCATGGAGTTCTGAAAACAATAATGAGCTCTCATAAGTATACAATATATTCTCTATTATCTACTCTCTCTCTCTCTCTTTGTCATTTGTACACTCATAAAACTCATAAAAAAATGTTTACACTTAATCTCTTATAGGAACGCTTAGAAAATCTCTCATATAATGAATTATGTGTGCGTATTATCTGCGACGTCATAACTATGCTTCTCTGAATCATGAACAATAAAATAATGAGATTAAACTCTACATTGCCAGAAATAATCTATCATACCATGAATAATAAGACATTGAATAACATCTCTTACAACTCCAATCTACACTCAAAAAGACTTAAATGTACTCGTAAACAAACATCGCTGGCACACGCAAATTCTTGGAAACAGTGCATCTCTGACTCTCAATTCTACAGCTGACCAAATACCTGAAGAGTGTGTTTCCCAGCAATAAACATCTCTATATATCTATAAATGTATGACTTCTGTCCTCTCGCGTGCTATCTTGCATCCAGCTGTTTACGGCGAAAAACAATATGGCGCCAAGCAAGGGAGTGCTCATTAAACTAAACATCTCCGGGAGAAATCATTGTCAATTTTGTTCTCTATTAAATGATCAACCTTAATATATAAAATGAAAATAAAGACCAACTATTATCGGCCTTTCAAAAAAAGACCAAACATTATCACGAATATTCAAACAGGTGGTAATGAAAGAGCATTATCATCTTTCTCTTAAACTTTGTGGTGGATATACTGGAAACAAGTGAAATGTTAAAACGTGTTACCTTAGCCTTGCTCCTTTTATGTGATCCACAAAATTGCTGCCACCCAGTCTTCGAAGATGAGATTTCTGCAAATTCCATTAAAATAATCTTATTTCATAATTAAATGTTCCTTACATTAAAATTACATCTTTTGGATGTAAGATTTTTACCTTTAAGAGACATGAATTATCATATCCCTTCCAAACAAGTGTAAGAATGAAAGTCTGTGGGTGCAAATATGTTAATTGTCCCATCAAAGAATCATTAGTGAAGTTACACTTTTTGTAAATAAATAAAAGTTCAAATAAATTATTTACAATTTCATCCTTTGCATTTCCTTACGCTATTCTCCACCACCCCCCCCCAATAATATACATATGTTGACAGGGTTCAGGGCGTGCTCAATGCATCATTTACTGATAGATCTATTCAAACGAACAAATGTTCATAATAATGGGATGCAATATAAAATGTTGATTAATCCTATCCGCTTTTTGTATAGCTGCCCTTAGGGATCTGTTCATAATGTATGGCTTTGGAGTGATGTTGATTTTTATGTACAATGTGAATTACACACACACACACACACACACACACACACACACACACACACACACACACACACACACACACACACACACACACACACACACACACAATACACACACACACACACACACACACACACACACACACACACACACACACACACACACACACACACACACACACACACACACTATCATCACACACACACACACACACACACGCCAAGTGTATGAGTATGTACAGAATAAAAAGAGACGGCCCACCCTGCATGCCATGTACATTATCTATGACGCCCTCTCCCCTTCCATAATTTCTAAACATAGTGCGTGTGTGTACAAAAATGCTGACCCTTTAGCTCCTGAACAAAATGGGTGACACCCCATCCCAACCCACCTCCAACCCTACAATCAACACCCCACCCGCAGCCATATATTTAATTATGAACGGTTCCTTATATTGATGTAATTTCATTGATTATTTGAAAATGTATATTTGCAAAAATTCAAATCAGGTGATGGGTACGAAAAGGAAATCTTATTCGATTATATAATAAAATGCCAAATATATGCATGCAAATATATTGAAAATAACAAAACAAGTTCATGGAAAAACACGGGCTTCAACTAAATTTTGAGAAACATGTACTGTGACATACCGGTAACCTTGTGAGATAAAACATGAGCCCTAATTCGGAGTTTCTTGCTACATTGACCTGCTAGATTTAAACAACATTCCTACGTTTTCATTATACATGAAGGACATACTTACCAAATAAACACTAAGCATGCCGTGAAGATGTTGAAAATAGAACGTAATGCGTTGAACTTCGCCAAAGTGAACTGACAACGATCAACTGCCTTTGCGCATGTGTTTGAAAGCAAATTGTTGGGAATTATACAATTTTGACAGTTTTGTGGGAAAATATCAAATGTAATGCAATTCGGATAACTGATGACTTTATACCTAAAATCATTGATGTTTTCATTTTCAATTGCGATTTACGTAATATTTCCGTCCGTTGATCGATGCACAATCAAACAATATATAAGATTATATCTGTCACTAGCTCGATCTTGATCTTTTATGAAAATAATGTTCCGAAATGATAGTTGCTGAGTTTGATACCTATTACCAATATGAATTATGTATCAAATTCTGCTAAGGAAACAATTAGTTGACATTTTGTTGGTTCCTTACGTTGAAACAACGTTGACAACTAAACGAATCTCGATTAACTTTCTTTGGTCGCATGATAAACGTTGAATCAACGTTTATGAAAGGTTGATCAACCAAACATCCAAAATTCAACGTTCATTCAACGTTCATTCAACGTTCATTCAACGTTGTGTGCCCGCTGGGTCCCTGTCCTGTTGATCATCGGGTGGTCATGTCACTGAGACATTGAATTATTTAATGCGAAGGCTGATTTAAGCTTTTCTATGGGTATCATACTCTTTTACATATCTCAACATAAACTTTGTGAAAAAGAGACACATAAGATGTTAATCAATAGATGAGACATATTCAAAACACATGAGAAAGCATAAAATACTTTTGAGATGACCCCATGCGCCCGTACGTCATGCATGCATTTCATGCCAGGTGAGTCGACGTTCTGTCATCATTACATGGCAGAGCGACCTAATTGCCATCTATAGTTTGTTTTCAGCAGCTATTGGTATTTCTTTCTAAGTGTTCTCCAAATTTACGAGTAAATATGCTTTTCTGGATATCCTATGACGCATTCCACTGAATGCCCAGTTAGGCCGATGTGGGTTATTTCGACAAATGCCATTTACAATTGTGTGAAATTTTGGGATACAGAGTAACAGCCTAAAAATATTTCCGGCAGTACTTTTAGTATCAGTCCTAAATGAACAATGGTTTTGATCCAGGAGGAAGCACACATGTACAGTACAAAATTTGGACATTCTTGTCAAATAACTTTTAGTTCAGACCCTGAACCGACAAAGTTGATATTTTCACAAATGAGTATATCAATGTATCTTTTAAAAACCTTCATATTTTCAGTATCGTTTGTACAAGATAAAATCGACCGACAGTCGACAACCCTTTAAAGTTCGACTTTGTGACTCATGGGGACTTGAAGACGGCCTCAATCTTGATCTGTCTGACCTCACAGCGATCATCGACGGTCATTTGCCGGACAGGTTCACGGTAATATTTTATGTGATGTCAAGGCATGTCGTGTACTTCCAATGAAGGCAGTCGCCAGGACCACAGACTGCAGATGTGGACCCCGGTTCCATGAAACGTTCATTAATTATCAAACCCTACTGTATTAATCCCTAACACTGTATTGACTTCTTAATGCATCATTAGTCAGTGGCGTCACACAAGATCATCAATACAAGAGAATAGAAGTAAAACTTGATGTTAAAACATTGGAAGAATTTTCTTATGCATGCACCTATGAAATATACTTGTAAAAAATAGTTAGGGGTATATGCAAATTTGAAATTATTTATATAATGATCTATTTATTCATTGTCACACTGATAAAATATAAATCATAAAAATACCAATATCCCTAAATTATTTTGTCCAGTATATTATTAATATGCGTTATAGCATGGAAACAGCGTGATTGTTTAGAAGAGTTCAACTTTTACGAGTTTAAGGTTATACGTTTGGCTTCTTTCGATCCTAAAAATACGAAGGTCTGTGCTAATCAATAAATTTTAACGACCAAAACTTTATAACTTAGGCGTGTCAGTGATACCATTAATATCACACAATTGTCAATAATTGACCCCTATATAACTCGAAAAACGCTACTAGTTTATAGTTTCAATAATGATTGGTTATTTCTAAACAGCGCATGGAATGCCATGCTTATTTCGCAGTTGATTGATGATTTGATGATTTATGAATATATATATATATATGTATTTAATTTATTAGAATCAACGGACTTGTGACATGGCATGATTGATCACACAAAGTAAGTTATGTTCAACTTAGCTATTCATAGTCATAATCATTTTTTTTAAAATAAAGTGATATCAGTCATTGGGTTTTCCGGTCCAGACTCGATTTTACGCAGATCGCCGTCATATGGGTGGAATATTGCTGGAATGTGACGCTGAACAACAAACAAACAAACAAACAAACAAATAGAACAACAGTTGGTGCAGTGAACCATTCTGTGATTGCAACACAATTCAGCTTTAATTGCTTTCTATAGTGACCTCCCTGTTTCAATTCAACCCATCTGTTCCTATTCGTCCTGACGCCCCTGGGTACAAGGACAACCCAACCCTGAATGACCGAATCCACTGTATTGCCTTCGTGGTCGACAGTACTGCCATAAATATCTTCCCAGACAAAATACTACAGACGTCCAAAGCAGTTCAACACAGGGTGAATGCCCAAGGTGAAATACTAATGCCAAAATATTCATGTTCATATTCATATTTAAGATACTTATGTTCTTATTACTTCACAACATATTTTTGACTCCGTGAAAGACGTAACAGGAACCATTATTATGATGACATTGTGACTACAACACTGGTCCATTAAAGTTACTAGATGTGGACCCAGCTTTTACTGCATGCAAAATGCATTGTGCAAGAGAGTGAAGTTTCTAAGTGAACATTCCTCTGCGTTCCCAGACGCATGTTTGTATGATCAAATGTTGTGCGTTATCTTTGTCCTCTAATCGCTTGGCTTTAAAACCACTGTTGTTTATTTTTGTCCCCGTTAGGCCTGCCCCAGGTGGTGTTACTGACCAAGGTGGACAAGGCGTGTGAGGTGGTCAGCAAAGACGTGTCACAGTTGTTTATAAGCTCTGCCATCAGAGACGTTGTAGAGAAGACGGGAGAGTTGCTGGGCCTGCCCCGCTCTCACGTGTACCTGGTTAAGAATTATGAGGATGAGCTAATCCTTGATGACAACGTGACCATCCCTGCTCTGACCAGTATTGTCCAGATGACGAGGTTCGCTGACGACTTCCTCAACGACTGTCCAGACCTTGATGAAGACTGATCAATGACGTCCCTGCTCTGACCAGTGTCGTCTAGATGACCAGATTTGTTGTCAAGACCATGTTAATGACTAATTGTCCATGTAGTATAACACACGTTCCCGAAATCAGGGCACATGTTATCTTTGTTGATGAGTTTCAAACTCTTCATTATGATGTTTGATGATAAATATCCATGTGGGATAATTCACATTTCATCATTTGGTATGAAAAGTAATTGTATGAAATTAAAATAGCTTAACAGAATCCCGCTACTGATTTGGGTTCCGAAGGGAGATAACTGGTCTTTCCAGTACCGGTGAGGTGAGGTGAAATTGGGTTTTACGTCGTGCTTGAGAATATTTCGCTCATATGACGACGTGCATGCGTGTGTATGTGTATGTGCGGCTGCTTGTACTAGCCCAGTCTGAAGCTGGTTTTATAGTGCTAGCCCACTGAGATACCATGCCGCAGTGAAGCATGAATACCCCACTCAGACACATTATACTGACTCTGAGCCGACCAGTCCTTGTTGTACCCATTAATGCCGAGCGCCAGGCGGGGACCAACAAATACCATATTTTAACGTCTTTTGGTATGACGCGGTCGGGGATCGAACCCGCGACCTTCCGCTCTCCGGGCGGACGCTCTAACCACTACACCACGGAGGCGGTCCCAGTACCGGAGCCGCCGATTGAGTTTGACCTCCGTTGTGAGAATACAATATATTTTTCGCTACTTAAATACATTCGTACATATTCTCAAGATGTCTAAATGTGCGTGCGTGCGTGCGTGCGAACTTGAGTGTTATATTTGCGAGTTATGTACTGATGGATAAAATTTTGGGACTTTACATTAATCTGTAAGTTAGTCGCATGTTGTGTTGTTTACATAAATCTTGTGTCTTGCATGCAAAACAATTGTGATTATTTTCGCGAACACATTTAACAATTGAAGTATATGTGTGTAATTTTATACATACACATAGGGCAGTCTCTATCTTGCTGAGTGAGGTCAAGGCCGCATCTGTAATCAGCAATGCATCAGCAACATCCCTGCCACCATACGAGCCCTGATAACACAAACTAGCTTAGAAAACACAAACTAAAGTAACAAGCTTTTCACGCAGTCAGTTCTGTCACGTATGGTGTCCTCGGATTGTCCTATTCGTCTCGGGGCGATCAAAATTAGTGGTTAAAGCATTCGCTGGTTATGCCGATGGCTCGGGTTCGATTTCCCACTTGGGTACAATGTGTGAAGCCCATTTCTGGGTTCCCCCAACCCGTGATATTGCTGGAATATTGCTAAAAGCGGCGTCAAGGTAAATTCACTCACTCAGTTATTCGTCTCGTCTAGAGGAACACACTGAGCACTCAGACATACTTCAATAAAGGTCGAACAATTGCAAATGATGACGGGTTGTAAATGTGCAACGGTCAGATGAAATGGGGTGTCACGATACACCAATCTCACGATACGATACGTATCACGATTTTAAGGTCACGATACGATACGTATCGCGATACATAATTATCGCGCCTTTTCATAGCATTACCTTACCGGCAACGTACGCGCTCGCTGACTGGTCCATCAAAATAGTCTAGCCAATCACAAAAGCTGTTAGTTTCCAACCTATTTTTTAAGTAAAGCTAGCTACATCTATTTATCGGAGCGGTCTGGTATAATTTTACTATCAAGACTTTGACGGAGATGGATATAGCATAAAAATTTGAATCGATAAAGTTTTAAAATAGGAATCGATACACGCAAGCATGTATCGCGTATCGTATCGTCAGTAAAAATGTATCGATGTATCGATACATTCGCGTATCGCGACACCCTAAAAATCAAGTATGTACAGAATTGCTGACCCACCTAGTAAATGTGTACAAAATTGCTGCCCCTTTACCTCCCTTAAACCCCTACCTGACCCCCCTTAAAATCATGATCATCCCCTCTCTCCCCTTTACTCTTCTCCCCACCACCCCCACCCCCACCCCCAATTGTGAACGGTGCCTAAGTGTGCATTGTTCATGTCCATATGCTGCTCTACAGCATTACCCCACATAATAATAGTAATAAAGGGTCCCTGTTCGCTCTTAACCCGTGGAAACAAAGACGAATCTGTGATATCAGTAACTTATAAAAATATAGGCATCCTTCCAGTGATAATAACTGGTTGAAGTGTTGTGAAATGTTGTCCTATTTCCTGGATCGTTTACATAAGGGACACAACCCAAGACCTAGTTTACAAACAGAAAGTATGATTCGGAGAAACTATCGAGATACACGTAAACTGTTCCGGATGATTTCAACCGCTTTGTGATTCAAAGGTACATATTTGATATCTCTGACGATGTACCCTGACTCTTTTTATTAATTCTGCTATAATATGTCATATTCAATGAATAATTATAACCGTGGGAACGACTTGTCTCCACTACCGTGATGCGAGAGCCGACAATTGGGGACATCGGGTCACACAGTGAATTGGGTACCTAGCACATATTATCAACAATATGAACTCGGCTTCCGCTTATATATCAGCCTGGTTCCCTGGGTCTATTGCGCCTGTGCTAACGCTCCGACACTGACCCAGGTAACCACTCGCCGAATGGCGGCCTTCACTGCAGGGAGACCCGCCATACATTTACTATAGAAAATCCGAGAACGGGTGGTTAAATTTTTTCATAGCATTTTCATCGATACTATGGCAAAATATACGTCACCAGAACAACGGCCATCGTTACTTTCAGCTTACGAACACGTTATTTAAGCAGTTTCGAGACACGAAAATCGTCGTCACACTGGCGATATGTAAACAATGACACACCCTATTTTCATCACCGACATGTGCTTTGATATTTCGTGTCAGCTCGCTATTGCCACGAAATCGTACACATAAACCATGGATCTGAACGACCACATTGATTGACTGTAGTTAGTATCTTTATTTTAGCAAATTTGATGACGAAAATATCGCCGATTATGTCCCGTGTCTGCCAGCGTTTCAGGGTAGGTTTAGCGGATACATATTGCGTTTAGATCATATGGATGATGTTAACGACAAGGTTTATCATTCTGATATTTAGCCTCTACAAAACAACATGAAACAGTTAACATACCAATATCATTCAGAAATGTTTATGATTATAATAAAACATGGTTAATCAAATGATCTGTATACAAAAATGCACATACACAGCTCAAAACTATAAATTTGATACGTTATATTACTAAACTGAATATATAAAAATACATGGTATGATCAGTCTGTTAATACATTGGTATAACATATATGTGAAGAACATTTTAGACAGATGAACATTCTACTATTTGTGAACTGTTGAATTACGTGTGATTTTTGTCAATGAAACCTGTCATGAGAACTGTAGTTTTTATGGCTTGAAGCCAGTATCAGAGAATACATTTGCTGTACATTGGTTATTTTGAGCATGATAACCCTGGTGTTATTAGAATAGATTTAATACAAATCATCTGATATCAGCAGTTTTTCAGTCAGATATCAGTTAACTAGTTTGGTTAAATGCTGCTATGGACTGTTTGCATTACTTTATTTTACTTGACACCAGTGCATGCATACATACTTCAACACACCATCAGTGATTTGGTTTTGAAGTTTGGATAATTTGCTCTGTACTTGTTGACCAGTTCACTATTGTGATTTTATTTTTTTTAAATCAAAAGTGTATGGTGTGTATCTTGACATTGTGTCTTTATATAGATATTGGGTATTGTGTTAACACCTAAACTTATTTGGACTAAAGCAATAACTACTCTTGGTGCACAGAGTAAAAAGGCTGTTATGGCATTGTACAGATGTCAAAAGAAAGGTGAAAATAAACCATGTCAAGATTAATTATGATATTTCATGCTATGATTGTTCCTATAGTGTGTAATGGTGCAGAAGTATAGGGGACCTCATATTGTAAAATTATTGAAGATGTACAGCATAAAATGTGTAAATGGTTTCTCAATACAGCAAACAATGCTATGGTTTGGGGCCTAGAATGTGGCAGAACCCCTCTCCAACTTGTGCACACCACAAGCCCTATAAGGTATTGGTGCAGGCTACTGTATTTGGATGAACGCAAACTGCCTCTCCAATGCCGTACCACATGGCTCCTCATATTAAAAACATTCTGTTTAGACTCATTCATATTTAGAATATTCTGATTTGAATATGTGTGGTTAGCACAAGATGTGAAGATATTTATTCGCCTTTTGAGACAAAAGATCATTTGACAACCTACGACAAGCAGGGTGTGGTTCTATCAACAGTTTATCTGTTTCCTTCTATTAACAGCATTTTTAAAACAAAGAATCTTACACTTCCTATCCATGTACACCTAAGACTATCCATATATACAAATATTTCATAATGTGTCCGTTTTCCTGTTATATACAAGTAGCTCTATATGGGGTGGGGAATGGTTTACATTCAATGTTAGATATAATGGCCCGATGTGTAATCAACTTCCCAGTAGAGTCACGCAGATGTTGCCATACTAAATGACTAATGTTAAACTAAAATGAAAATAGGGTGTGTGTCATTGTTTACATATCGCCAATGTTACGACGATTTTCGTGACTCGAAACTGCTTAAATAACGTGTTCGTACACTGAAAGTAACGACGGCCGTTGTTCTGGTGACGTATATTTTGCCGTAGTATCGATGAAAATGCTATGAAAAAAATTGTAACCACCCGTTCTCGGATTTTCTATAGTAAATGTATGGCGCGTCTCCCTGCAGTGAAGGCCGTCATTCGGCAGTGGTTGCCTGGGTCAGTGTCGGAGCGTTAGCACAGGCGCAATAGACCCAGGGAACCAGGAGCGTTAGCACAGGCGCAATAGACCCAGGGAACCAGGAGCGTTAACACAGGCGCAATAGACTCCAGGGAACCAGGAGCGTTAGCACAGGCGCAATAGACCCAGGGAACCAGGAGCGTTAGCACAGGCGCAATAGACCCAGGGAACCAGGCTGATATATAAAGGGAAGCCGAGTTCATATTGTTGATAATATGTGCTAGGTACCCAATTCACATACTAATCTTGCATTGCAAGCTTGTGTTGTTCCATTTGAGCTGACGCCACGAGTGTTATGTTATGTTATCGACGTGGCCTTTGAGAGTACCTGGCGTGTGCATACATGTATTTCAGCTGTAGAAGTGTTGTGGTGATGATAGTGCTCTTCAGTCTTGTGGTAAATATTATGCACATTAATTGTATGGCGGTGGGGTAGCCTTGTGGTCAAAGCGATCGTTCGCCACGCCGAAGACGAGGGTTCGATTCCCGACAGGGGTACAATGCGTGGTGCTCATTTGTGGAAAGCCCCGCCGTGATATGGCTAGAAAATTGCTAACAGAGGCGTAACATATAACTCACTCACAACAAAATGTAACTTAGGACTCAACATTTGCTACAAGTCAAAACATTGATTACACAACAGTCTCGTTGACTGGGTTCCATCCTATTGCGCAACTTATTACAATAACCAGTCAAGAATTTTGAGACCGCTCATTCAACTGAATATATAGATATAAATCAGTATAATTTGCTACATCTAATCATTTGTATATTGCAACACTATTCTCTTTCTAATCCCTTCGAACACGTCGTTCAGCGAGCTCTGTCGCACAGCGTGCTCTGACAAACGGAAATCTGGAAATAGTGGAAATCTCAAAACGAGGCTCGGCCACTAGAAATGTTTGGCGGTCTGGTATATCAATCACATGGTACGTTACCAAAATACACTTAATAAGCGCAAAGAACACATAACAGGTGTAACCAGTGAGCCAGATGAATTGAGAATTATTGTACGACCTCTTCCAACAGGGCAGTCTGTGACGTCTTATAGTTACCGACATGCTGCCTAAACCTCGACATAAAATATAGAAATACGATATTTTTAAACTTTGAAAATAAAATCAATTTGTGAAATACATTTTCTTATGAAACTAGGGATTGGAAATTCAGTGTAACCATAGTTGTTTGTGGTGTCTCTTTCACTTTCACACGAGAAAATTTGGATAGGCCGAAAAGTAGGTCATTATCTGAATTAGTTAATGGTCCCATGAAGATCCGGGGTAGAATAGGTCTTCAGCAACCCATGCTTGCTGTAAAAGGCGACTGTGCTTGTCGTAAGAGGCGACTAACGGGATCGGGTGGTCAGGCTCGCTGACTTGGTTGACACTTGTCATCGGTTCCCAATTGCGCAGATTGATGCTCATGCTGTTGATCCCTGTATTTTCTGGTCCAGACTCGATTATTTACAGACCGCCGCCATATAGCTGGAATATTGCTGAGTGCGGCGTAAAACTTAACTCACTCACTCACTCACTGAATTGGTTAATGAGACTGATGTTTCGGTTGTGTACTGAAAGGGGCGCAGGGATGGTTGAGGTGGGATATGTTTTACACTACATCAGCACAACAAGCTATAAGTCTTAAATTAGATTTAATATAATCATAGGGGCATACAGATTTTTGAGGGGACCATGGAATTTTCAGCAAATTCAGCCATTTGAAACGTAAATCTATAATAACTGAAAGTAATTAATACAATTTCTGATCAAGTGGAAAACATCATGGTGTGATATTATATATACCGCACACAAACATAAATACTTGTGGAATGTACATGCATGAACACCTACTGATGATGAATAAATCTGTATATTCTCTGATCAGTGTCATATTTTGATCAAGTACAAAACATACTGTGATGTTATATATACCGCATACAAATATGACAACTGTATTATGTAATGTATATGTATGAACACCTACTAATTATGAATAAATCTGTATGTTCTCTAGAGTTATTGAGGAGAAAACTGTGGTCATGAGTAAACTAACAAAGACTTACAAGGATCAGTTATGTACCTGGATGGGAGGGAGGAAGGACTTCTATCTGCTGTACCAGGCAACCAGAGACGGATGTAGCGGCCGACCTTCCACCAGAAGTGTGACAACAAGGGAGCAACCGTCTCCGTCTGCTACAACACTGCTGGATATGTGTTCGGTGGCTATACATCGGTCAGCTGGTCAAGTGATGGAACCTACAAATCAGACAACCTGGCCTTCCTGTTCAGGCTTCAGGCTGCGAATAGTTTTCAACCACAACAGTATCCCGTAGTTACAGATCCCGCCAAGTTGCAGTATACCGTCCATCATAATGCTCAGTATGGACCTACCTTTGGAGGAGGACATGATCTGTGGACCTTCAGTTCAACAATTACCAAACAGAGCAATTATTTCCAAGGCAATGGCAGCACACATCCACACACTTACAACATGCAAGGACATAATGTCACCAACTTTACAGGAAACAATTTACAGTTTACTGAAGTGGAAGTATATCAAGTTACAGGTGACAGTATCTTAAACCTTTCATTGAACAATTATATCTTTATTTTCCATTTGCTAAAGAGAACGCTGTGTACAGATATCAGTGATTGCCTATTGAAGCGTAGAGTTTTAACTTGAGGAGAGATAGAGCCAAGCAAACGATGCCGTCTTGGTAACTGGTCATTTAAGGCTGTCTATGCCGTGATGGTCAAGATTGCCTGAACGATATGTAGCTCCAGGTTATACAAAAGTGAAATAGTCCAGAAGCTATAATGTTGTCAAAACAAGGTGACACTTATCTCTGACAATACCAACCAGTTTATGTTGTACTGCAATTTCCTCTTCATACCAAGTGTTACCACAAGTTCAACACGAGGATCAGTTAGTAAATGTTATGTTCTGTAAAATATCATATACTATGCATAAATGAGGATATTTGGAGAAATGATTTCAGAACACGTTGAACGCCAAGATGAGACCCCGTGGCGAAAGCTACCTGAGGTGAAACAAAAGGTTTGCATTTCGACTTGTTACAAAGATTGACCTTTCCTACGAACTGACCCATTCCTGAAGACATTTGGGAAACTTTGCTTTGCTCTAATACAGGATGGTGTAGTTCTAGTCAAGAAGAACAAGAGTAATCATACATCGGTCAAATAGCCATTAGCTAATACAGGAAGGTGTATCTGTTATGTCACTCCACAGATATTTTAATGTCCAATTACAACCTGTTACTTGTAACTATCAGTTTATTTGCAGCTGTTGTTTCCTGCTACACATTGAGATTTAACGTGTGTCCACAGGTACTGAAGTCTGAACTGGAAACGTACTCACCCCCGGGGAAGCTGGATCATGTGAACATCTTGTTGCTGGGGGCGGTTGGATCGGGCAAATCCAGCTACTTCAACACCATCAACTCTATATTCCAAGGGCGGATAACCTCCGTCGCCCGCAGTGGGAGTGCAGAACACAGTCTAACAACTACTGTAGGTTGACACGTATCCCATCTAACTACTAATTCAATGAGTTATTTGTTATGTTTATTTGGTAAATAGAATGACTAAATGCTGAAAAGGTAAAAGTATACTGATATTTTTCACTGGAACGAAATAATGCAGCTTCATGTATGAACTAGTATCAGTCCTCAATGAGCAATGGTTTTGATCCAGGAGAAAGCACACACGTAAAGCAATTACAAAATTTGGACTTTCTTGTCAAACAACATTTACTTCAGTTCCTGACCCAAATAAGTTGATAGTTTCACAAATGATTACGTCAATATATCTTTTACTGATCTTATTTTCAGTATCGTTTGTACAAGATAAAATCGACCGACAGTCGACAGCCCTTGAAGGTTCGACTTTGTGACACAAGAGGACTTGAAGACGGTCTCAATCTTGATCTGTCGGACCTGATGGCGATCATCGACGGTCATTTGCCGGACAGATTCACGGTAATATCTTATCTCATTTGGACTTACAATGAAGGCACTCGTGAGGATCCGCAGTATGCAGATATGGATCTGGTTCCATGAAACGTTCATTAATTAGAAGACCATGTATTATACACTAATACTGCATTAAATCGTTTTACATCATTAGTCAGTGACATCATTGATGTACCTGTAATATTGCCGTTCTTTCCTGTGACTTAAGTTATCGACATCAACTCTATATATGTAAAGATATGAATATTTTTAATTTAGTTTACATATCAGTATTGAACAGAACTGAAAATATCTCTATTTATATTTACTATAGTTCTTCTACTTTGGATTTTGAGGATTATCTTTTCAATTATTTACCGATATCTTGAAACTATTAATGATATCTTTAAGTATAATACAGATATCTTTAAAACGATTGAAGATATCAGTTATTTCTTAATGATTAATACATCGGCATATCATATTTTAGCATATCATTACCAAATGTAAATGTTTTCATTGTCCTGTCATTAGATTCGGGGAATCACCTAAATATTTCTTACAAACCCAACTGGCTCGTTTATTAGAATACTGTAACGTTTGAGGACTTACTGTTAATATTGATAAAACCAATGTGGTCATGTTATGAAAATCAAATATTCCACTAAGATATGTTTTTACTTCCTGTTTGCATGCATGCCAATTGCATACATCAATGTTCATAATGTGAGTCATCGGGTTGTCCGGTCCAGTGACCGCCCAGGTTACAGACCGCCTTTATAATGCTGGGATATTGCGGAGTGCGGTGATGAACAACAAACAAACAAACAAACAAACAATTGCAACAAAAGTTGCAGAGACCATGCAGCAAACCGTACTACGGCTGCAACACGATTCAACTTTATTTGCATCCGATGGTTTCAGTTCAACCCATCTGTTCCAATTCGTCCTGACATCCCAGGGTACAAGAAGAACCCAACCCTGAATGACCGAATCCACTGTATTGCCTTCGTGGTCGACAGCACTGCCATAGATGTCTTCCCAGACAAAATACTACAGACGTTCAAAGCAGTTCAACACAGGGTGAATGTCCAAGGTGAACTACTGATACCAGGATATTTATACATAATTTCCAAATCTATATGATTTGTACCAGTGAAAGTGAGTACACTGGCAAATCCATTATGCAACATTGAAACATTATGTAGAGGTTTCAAAGAGAACATTCCTCTGCGTTCCCTGACGCATGTGTGTATGATAAAAGTCCGTGATAAAAATGCTGTGTATCATCTTTGTCCTCTAATCGCTTGGCTTTAAAACCACTGTTCATTATTTTTCCCCCGTTAGGCCTGCCCCAGGTGGTGTTGCTGACCAAGGTGGACAAGGCGTGTGAGGTGGTCAGCAAAGACGTGTCCCAGTTGTTTATCAGCTCTGCCATCAGAGACGTTGTAGAGAAGACGGGAGAGTTGCTGGGCCTGCCTCGCTCTCACGTGTACCCGGTTAAGAATTATGAGGATGAGTTGGTCCTTGATGACAACGTGACCATCCCTGCTCTGACCAGCTTTGTCCAGATGACGAGGTTCGCTGACGACTTCCTCAACGACTGTCCAGACCTTGATGAAGACTGATCAATGACGTCCCTGTTCTGACCAGTGTCGTCCAGATGACCACATTTGCTGATCGCTTCGTTAATGACTGTCAAGACAATTGTTTTGACTCGTGTTATCTTTGTTGCTGAGTGTCAAACTCTTCATTATAATGTTTGAAGATGAGTATCCCTGTGGGATTATTATCATTCTTCTAGAATGTAGTTGAAAACTCATTTCATCATGTGAAATTAACAGTGCTTCCAGTTTCTTATTACATATTTGTCCCTAGATCTAGTGGATACACACCTAACCTGTACTTCAGCTTTATGTATACCTGATATTTTCTAGGTTCTCATGAATTGCATGTTGAAATCAAGTGATTCTGAATTTTATTTCATTCTACCATGACACAGATTTTTTTTTCTTCATATGGATGTAGCATTAACCAGTTATATGACATAATTACATCAAATTATACTTAATTCGGTAAAAGAAGATCCAAGTTAGCAGTTTTGTTGTGTAAATTTATCATATTTTACTCAAAACAACGTGAATGTAAACAATGTATGGTCACCATGAGTACGCCACCAATCTCATTGTCACTCTTCAAATAGGATTGTTGTGATTGCATGTATCACCACTGCCGACCAAAATAGATCACTGTAAAAATATCCTTATTTTTGTGTAATATGTGTGTTGATTCGTACAGTGGATTTATATTTGTCTTTCAAAACTGATCTGCGTTTACGTCATAGGCTACACTTCACCTAATGGGATTTGTTTCCACAAAATCAGTGGAACATCATGCGGACAATATCACTTCTTGAATTATTAAAGTAGAACGTGCACAATGGTGGGTTTTAAACAGAGGGTGCACATGCACACGCACACGGACACAGTCACGAACAGAAACACGTGCTGGGACTAAAACTGACTTCCCTAGTAATGATACAAAATTATAAAGACTGTATAATTATTGTAAACTGTAATCACAATTTTAATAAAGTGTTGTTGCCATATTTTGTTTCAAGTGTGTTTTACGGCGATGTGATATGGCACAAGAGTTTGTAAATCAAAGTTTTAGACGTTACTGTCCTATGCAGAAAACTACGGGTTTCCCGTAGCAAGCAGAATGAAAGCCGTTAATATGTTGCTGCTGGGAGCCGGTGGGGAGGGAGGGAAATCCAGCTGCTGGGTTGTGTTCCAAAGGGTGATATTCTTCACTACGTAAATACATTCGTACATATTGTACATTCGTAAGCGTACGTGTGTATTTGAGTGCAATATCTGCGAGTTATGTACTCACAGCTAAAATCTTGGGGCATTACAATATGTAATCTGTAGAATAGGTGCATGTTGCCTTGTTGTTTAAAAGTGACAGACATATCAATTACAGTAATTCTGCAAGATTATGAATTTTCATCGTCGTTATCGATGTATCAAAGTATCACATGGCATCAAAGTGTATTCTTAAACAACAGCATTTACATTCTCGAACGTAACCCGTGAGATCCGGGTTAGAAGTGGTCTTCAGCACGCCATGCTTGTTGAAGGCGACTAACGGGATCGGGTATACAGTCAGGCTCACAGACTTGGTCGTTACATGTTACTTGTCATCGTATTGCGTAGATTGAGCTCTCGCTGTTGATCACTGGATTGTCTGACGAAGACTCGATTATTTACAGGCCGCCACCATATAGCAGGAATATTGCTGAGTGTGGCATTAAACTATAAGTCAATCAAGCCTCAGCTTCATGGAGCAGACGATTTGCTTTTCGCTCGCTATTTGAAACCGACGAAACCTTTCCAGGGAAATACGTCACATCCTTAAGTCACTTCAAGAATCAGTGAGTGAGTGAGTGAAGTTTTACGGCGCACTCAGCAATATTCCAGCTATATGGCGGCGGTCAATAAATAATCGAGTCTGGACCAGACAGTCCAGTAATCAACAGCTTGAGCATCGATCTGCGCAAATGGGAACCGACGGCATGTGTCAACTAAGTCAGCGAGCCTGACCACCCGATCCTCATACGACAATCATAGTCGCTTTTATGGCAAGCATGGGTTGCTGAAGAACCCGGATCTTCACGGGTCACTTCAAGAATCAACAACAGGGGCATGGCATATATAATAGATGACAAAATGGTGACTGTCAAATTGACATCTTCCCGGGTCCTTGTTCCAGTTAGGGCAGTGTGTTAGTTCTGTCATTGGTTATTAACTAAACTTGATCACGTGATGCAGGTCTACGGCTTTGTTGAACCATTCCAGCATTGAATAATGAACAGACTTAAGATCACGAACGTCCCCGTCCCAGATATCTGGCTACATTTTACGTCAATGAGTATTGAATCACATCAACAAATATAGTTATCCGTGGCAACACTGTTTGCTAAGAAGACTGACAAAATGATAATAGGTGACTTATATAGCGCTTAACTCCATTCCGCACGGGTATGCTCTAAGCACACATCAAGATGGACATCATTACCCTGGATAACCCGAGCTGCCTGTGTGGCGCTAGAAGGTTAATAATCATATGGCTTATTCCACCGGGTACCCATTCTCCGCCTGTGTGAACTGAGGCAATTTTATACAAACTCGCTTGCCTAAGGTCACCGTGCTTCGTTTAGGGCAGTACAGAAATCCTAAAAGCTCTCAAGAGTCAAGCTGACAAACACGGCCACTCTTCCAGGGACTCACCGTGGCCAAAATGCCCAACTTCTTCTGATTTGTACCTTGGGCTCTACACACAAGACCACCCACCTCCACATAAACTAGAAACTCAACAATCGGGTATTTTTATAATTTGGCTGCACGCACACATATGATTGGTAACACGAGCTCCACACAAGTGTGCATTCAAATGTATTCAGATGCAATGCTTCCTTAAAATCAACACGTAATTACATCAGTAAGATGAATAACATGCAATCAGAAATATAAGAATAAGGGGCAATAAGTTTCAAGAAAGGATTGATAATGTTCAGGAATATGCACTTCAGCATATTCCTGGAAAATTCAAATGTTACAATACATGTAATTGTTAATTCAGTTTAGAATTAACCACTGTGGGGAGAACACCGATGTTCGGGATTCTGATAAGCTGGAACGCACTGGAAGCATTTCCTTATGACTGTTGTTCAATCAAGCTGTTAATGTGTCATTAAGGAGAAATGAGAAAATATATCAATTATTATATAACGTTAACATTTAAACTTGATTCCCGTTGCAACTGGGCTGGTGGATGCGTGGATCGGTCAGATTGTAAGCGCTACTGGCTTATGTGAGACGTTCGTTCTTCTACGTAATTATACATGTTCACATGAGCCTCACAATACTCTCGTGTGAAGCTCATTTCTGGTGTCCCCCACCGTGATATTGCTGGAATATTGCTAAAAGCGGCGTAAAACCATACTCATTCACTCACAATTATCCTCTTTGATAACCATTAAGTCTCAATTGATAGAAACAAAACAAAAGCTAGTTTAATATGCCCCTGTGAGGTTGGAGATTCATTTTGGGCTTCTGCATTACAGAGAAAGCTTGATGGAAGGCAGGCGCGTAGCAAGCCAAGTTTTTCGTGTACGCCCGATAGGTTGCAAGGCTTTGTATTTAGATAGTATAGAGGTCTTGCCAAACTTTCATTGTGATCTTTAACCAAAATAATGTGTAAGCCCGGGCTTTTTTCATAATGGTAGCTACGCCCCTAGACTGGAAGGAGAACGACATGGTTCAGGAGGTTCATTCTCAGGACGTGGACATCCTGAAATTTTGCATTCGCAGGACGTGGACAGGCGGGGTACTTTTGATGTCGTCTGTTGTTTCTGTAAGGGACTAACTGGTCGTGGAGTGTTAAAATGTGAACTGTTATCCGGAACTGTTAAGGCTTCATGACAACTACTCATCCATACTTCCTGTGATCAAGCTGTCAAAATCATATCTGACCGTACTCACTACTTAAATTCGGAATACAACCTCCTCCCTTCAGGCCGCCGCTACAAAGTTCCAATTGTGAAAACTAAGAGAGCCAGTACATCCTTTATTCCAAGTACCATATCTCTCTTAAACAAATGTGAAGATACCTAAATCAAAGAATTTATGTAAATATGTTTGGTATCTCTCTAATGTGTCAGTAGCTCTGCTGATGTAACACAAATTCCTGAAAAGGCATTAAAGTATTATTCTATTCTATTCTATTCTATATATGCTTGTCTTAAGAGGCGACTAACGGGATCGGGTGGTCAGGCTCGCTGATTGGGTTGACACATGTCATCGGTTCCTAATTGAGCAGATCGATGCTCATGCTGTTGATCACTGGATTGTTTGGTCCAGACTCGATTATTTATAGACAGCCGCCATATAGTTGGAATATTGCTGAGTGCGGCGTAAGACCAAACTCACTCACTCACTCCTGTGATCATAACTACTTGAAGCGTTGTAAAATGTATCTTATTTCCCGGGTGTTTGGAAAGGCAGACAACTCCGTGAACCATTTGACGAACAGAAAATAGGATTCAGCGAAATTCGTCCACGTGTTCATGGTACCGGTGAGACGACGATTGTGTGATTCAAAGGTACATATTTGATTTTACTGACGATATATCTTGACACTCATTGTTTACATATGATCAACATGTCCTTTTATGATAATTGTAACCTGGGACGACTTGGTCCCATGTCTGAAGTCGTGAGCCGCGATGTGACCCGACACTGGTGACAGTCATGACCATCGCAGACGAAACAATTTCATCCTTTAGAGTATCTGCTAATCACAACGCGAATATGATAATTATGTAGAATGCCAAATCTCTTGGAGTTATTTCCTGTGTTTGGGACTGAAAAAGTTTGATATATACTTCCTGTTCATGTCTTTATACACATATTTGTTACCGTAAATTTGTCGAATTCTGATTGGTCAGTAGCCGAAGCATACGAAACCATGTAGGCAGATTCGCCAGGGTATATGGACCGTATACCCCGGCCCGTCATACCTCGAATTCGATCATTTTAAAATATCATAAACTAAGGCAAAATATCATAAACTAAGGCATCACGAGTTATCTCCCTTTATGTGACTGTTTACTGTTTCATTAAACATACAAAATAAAGTTTATTGCCGTTTTGTTATTCTCTATTGAATGCTGTTTTTAAAGATAAGCTAAATAAGGAGATCTTAAGGGTAATACATTCGCTTACAGGCGTCTTACAGTACCGTACACCTGTTTTTAAATCACCGTGTAACTAATAGTATTTCTGCCCCCTTGCCTTAAGGTACTCGTGTGTCAGCGTATTTATGTGCGTTATGATCTGTTGCGTGGACTATTTCTGTCTTTTTACATGCATATTGTAACATATATGCAAACTTTAGAAGTAATGTATAAATAATCGATTCGAATGTTAAACCTACGCGAGTGCATGCGTAGATTTAATGATTTAATAAGATTCTGTAATGCTTATATTTAAACCAAAGAACACATCTGGAGCTTGGAATTGATAGAAAAGCCAGCAAGCCTACGCATTGTTACGTGTTCACTTCAAGTTGCAACACAGAAGACTTTAAAGGCCAAACCTCAGTGGTTGTACTATTACAATGGCAGTATAAAATGTAATAGCAGAGGAAAAAGCAGTAGTCAGTACTGACTGACTGACTGAGTTTGGTTTTACGCCGCTTTTAGCAATATTCCAGCAATATCACGGCGGGGACACCAGAAATGGGCTTCACTCATTGTACCCATGTGGGGATTCGAACCCGGGTCTTCGGCGTGACGAGCCAACGCTTTAACCACTAGACTACCCCACCGCCCCAGTAGTCAGTAGGCATATGTATTGGCAAATAAATGGTATTGCAAAATATTGCGATTCAGGTACCCGTATTGCGATATATTGGGAGCTTAAGTGTTTGACAGTGAGTGACTATGTTTGTGCATTTCAATCCTGTTTTCTACATTATAAGTCCCTTAACATATAACATCTGATAACAGCAATCTCAAAATTAGGTTGCATAGTCAGGGATTCGATTTTCTTTTTATGCAATTATAGCATTACAGTATGACGTTTTGTCACTGAATAACGAAGGAAAACATTAGTTGTGAATGAAAGTATGTGTAGATTTTAATTTAAATCATAAAGGTAATCACAAAAACTTCATATATGTTCTTTACCCAATATACCGGTTCTCCGAAAAAAATATTGCAATACGTATCGTTTGAAAGCGTATTGCGATACCGGTAATATCGTGCAGTCCTAAAAGTCAAAGAATAATGCTATTTACCTACAGTAAAATATGCCCTGGCGAGATATAAATTCTGAATGTGTAATCTCCACGTATCATCTTCACTAGTCTTGATGTAATGTGAGATGATAGGGCCATGCGCTTGCCCTCTTAAGTAGCCTTTAAAAGTCATTCGGAAACTCGAGTTCTATGCTGGATTAATCTGCTGATTCCATATGATTCTAACAAGCGTTTAGATATGGCAACCTGCACATCAATATCCTCAGCTGAATCCTAACACAAACAGTAATGCAGCTTCAACGTTAGTTTAAAATTAATCCTGGCATGTCGAAGTGTGAGGGTTGTAAAATACTGTACAGATTCCCTAAGAGGAACATACGGAGACCACCGACATTACTGTCCAACAAGCATTAGAATGAGGTGCGCGAATGACGCGTTTGTGAAAGGAGAGGGGAAAACTGATCCACTACCTACTCGAAGGGGGAACAGGTGTGAAAACAGGAAAGGTGATTTTTGTGATCCTTGCAGTAATCACTTTCTACGCCATGATTCGGAAGCGTCGGGTTTCTGCTCAAGCATTTGTATACTAGTATCGTGTAAAGTGGACTGTTAAAAGAGTATTAAACTCTGCAGGTATTTGAAACTTATCATGTCGAACTCTAAATTGGGTAAACGGGGTCAAGTCGTTCATTCCCAAACACGTGAGGTTGCCCACAATGTCATTTAGTACATGTGTACTATTTCCGACAGCACACAGTGCATTCAAAAAAGCCAGCGATGCTACTGGTATATCTGCCAGGACCTTGAGCAAAATAAATGACGATGGTAAATGCGTACCCGCGATGGGTACCAGTAAGTTCACAAGCCCAGGGAAAGTGCGTACTCGTACCGAAGGGAAAACTGAATTTGATGATTTTGATAAATGCGCAATTCGCCAGTACATTCAACACTGCTACACAGTAGCCAAGACAATGCCAACACTGACAAGCATTATGAAGATGGCTACTGATGATTTGGGATATACAGGAAGTAAAGAAACAATGCGTAAATGTTCAAGTGGTTTCAAATGGCGGAAAACTCGTTCAGACAGACAGGTCCTAATGGAGCGAAAAGACATTGTTGCATGGCGTTTGAGATATCTCAGAATGATTCGCCAGTACCGTAAAGAACACCGTCCAATCGTGTACATCGACGAAACATGGGTACACGCCCATCACACCGTATCAAAATGTTGGCAAACTGATGAGGAGGGAGCAGTTGGCGGTATACGGGTACCATCGGGGACAGGTCCAAGATTAATTATAGTCCATGCTGGTACATGTGAGGGGTTCATTCCTAATGCTTCTTTGATATTTAAAGCCAAACAAAAGAGCGGCGATTACCATGACGAAATGAATTTCAACAATTTCTCTAAGTGGTTGCAAGAAAAACTTATTCCTAATCTGCCCCAAAACTCAGTAGTTATAATGGACAATGCCCCTTACCATAGCAAACAAACAGACAAAGCTCCAACAACTGCCAATCGGAAAGATGAAATCAAATCGTGGCTACAAAGGCATGATATACCTTTTACACATTCAATGTTGAAGGCTGAATTGCTTGCACTTGTGAAATCATGTCCGCGCGGTCCCGTATATCATGTCGATGAAATTCTGAAAACCTATGGGCATATTGTTCTCCGATTAACTCCTTACCACGCCGATTTTTCAATGCCATAGAATTAATTTGGGAGAATTTGAAAAATTGGATTGTGTCCAAGAATTTTCGATTTCAAAATGGCTTCTGTACAGAGGACTTGCTAAGAACGATTGTTATCTATTGGCCAGAAGGAATGGTCAGACTGTTGCAGACATGTGATGGAAATTGAGGATCGTTACTGGCATCGAGAAATTGCCCTAGAGGATGAATCGAAAAACTTGTCATCGAACTTTGCGTCGATACTGATGACAGTGATATCAGTGATAGTGATGATGAGTAGCAGATTCCAGAGACTTACATGTAGCAAATAGCAGATAAACTACCACTGAGCCATCAAATTACTAAGTTTTGTTTGATTAATTTATTAGTACCCCGTTTTGAATTTACATAATACATAATTCCCGTCGAGGACAGCACAAACGTATTATCCATAAAATATTCACACACACAGAACCTAGGCTAGGATAGAAATTAACTTTTGGTATTTTTTTATTGATAAACACAAAAATATTCGAGTGTTGTATTGGGTTGTGTATGGAAATCGTCAACCGCAAAATAGCAAATAGAACCCATTCCAGAAGAGCGAGAGTAGACTGACACGCTTCACAGAAGTTTATCGCTTTACATACCCTCGGCCCCTTAATGGTAAAGTGGACTGCACCGCTATTCAGATTGACAGGTTCAAATGACAGGTCGGCATTATTCTTAAGTTCGTCTCACAGTAGTAGTTGTTCTCCCACTGAGGCTACATGTTAAATTTTGTATGACTTCAGTTAACCTATCTTTTAAACAAAGCATGCTGACCCTTAGTGGCCTTGGGTCTGTGGGTAGCCTAGTTAAAGGTTAAAGCGTTCCCATTGGTATTGTGTGTCGAATATTGCTGGAATATTGCAAAAGCGGCGTAAAACCATACTCACTCACTTAGTGGCTCACCGTCATTTCCACTGACATGATTCTTTTGACTTATTATTATTGATAACTCTTAGTCATCATTGAAAATAATAACTGCAAAACATTCGTTCAAAGGTCTTTAAGCCCTGTTCATTTCATCATAATATTTTTTTTTTATTATTTCACAGGCAATTGACGATGGCCAAGATACAGTCTCGCTACAAATCTATCCTCAGTAAATGGTTGGGAGGGAGGAAGGAATACACTCTGTTGTACCAGGCTACCAGAGATGGATGTAGTGCGGAGGCCTTTCATAGAATGTGCAATGACAAAGGCCCGACTGTTACCCTGCTGTATAACACAGCGGACTATGTGTTTAGTGGTTACACCGCCGTGCCGTGGAAGGATACGCCCCTCACTTGTTCTGGATGTAATAATCCTGCCAATCCACCAGGTCAGACGGCATGGAACTGCCAATATTGCGGCACAGTGTGCAACATAAACAACGTCGGTACAACCAGTCAGTATAGCAATGACGCCACCGCCTTCATCTTCAGACTTACAGCCAGAAGTCCTTCAAAGCCAAAACTCTACCGTGTGAAAAACCTGGAAAAGCAGTTATGCAGAACTCCCATTACGGCCCATGTTTCGGGTCTGACCTACAACCATTTACGAAGAGTGTTACCAAGACTGACAACTACTTCAAGGGAAATGGGACAATAAACGTAGGAACCCACTACGACATGAATGGCGATGACAATAATGTGTTTTCTGGGAGGCAACCTTCAGTACACCGATATTGAGGTCTACCATATCACGGGTAAAGAGCTTGAAATAACTTCACAGGCTCAACATATCATATTTCATTTCATTCAAACAATTACCTTTAGCAAGCAAACAAGTGTTTTGTTCCTTGCTCGTCTGTCTGTCTGTGTTTGTCTGTCTGTCCATGTCTGTGCGTGTGCGTTTGCCTGCGTGCGTGTGTGTTTGTGAGTGGAGTGGGTTTAGTTTTACGCTGCACTTAGCAATATTCAGGGATATATAATAAACTCTTATATATACTCATATAGGTATATACACATACTCCTTTGTGATATGTATATTGGACATACCTGAATTTAAATAACACTGACCATGTTCTGTATACCTTCCTATAGAGCCAACAGGCATGCCCTCTGCTTCTATCGATGGTGCCTGGCGCAAATTTGGACAAGTAAATCGCGAGGTTCGTAAATGAGTGATATAGCAACTGTTGTTACATGTTTGTTTATTTTCACAGAGATTACGTATAGATTTAAGATATGAGTGTGCAGATGCTCCTCGGTGAGCTTGTTGACTTATCATACTTCGGAAACTGTGGCTGAATTCAGGTTACACGACTTATATAGTCCCCTGTAGGAGTTTAACTTGATTAAATCATAACCGCCTGAGAACGGAAATTGGTACATCTAAAGTAGGTCTTGTAGCGATCTCACAAACTAATGGTGTTATATCTTCAGAAACTTATATGTATTATTGATTCTAATATATGTGTACTTTCTCCAAGAAAGTAGTTTCTAAGTGATGGGCTAGTTGTCCTTGAAGGAAGGTTCTGAGTGTCTTTATCATCCACTGAATGTTTTTGAAGGAAACAAACCCTAACGTAAGATGTACTTTCGATTTCTAAACGGTGAGTGAGTGAGTATGGTTTTAAGCCGCTTTTAGCAATATGTCAGCAATATCACGGCGGGGACACCAGAATGTAGGGGAATTGAACCCGGGTCTTCGGCGTGACGAGCGAACGCTTTAACCACTAGGCTAACCCACCGCCCGATTTCTAAACAAATTGATACGAGTAATTGTCATGAAAAAGACTGTTTGGTGGCACAGGTTTATCACACCACTGTACGTAACAAATGTGGCACCACATGCCGGGTAGCAAACTGTGTTGATGCGTCGTCGTGTAAAATTATCACAGCTAATATTTCAAGATGGTGAATGAATAGAATTAGACAATTTACAATATGTTAATTTACTCTGCAGGATTTACTATAAATATATATTAGTTATGGGAGTTTTTGTGATAAATAATGCTCACATTGTTGTCCTTCATATTAACTGAAAACGATATGAAGAATCTGCAACACATTTGGACTTCTTGAACTGCCTTCTTAGATTCTGTCTCTCGAAATTGTAATGGCCTTATTTTACAGTGGTTTCCTATATTTTGACATTGTGAGTAATAATGATATGGTCACATGTAAAGATCGTTAGCACTTCATGACGAGGTGTATATTCAATTCCTGGAATGTTTTCTGATGTCAGTATAGCTTCAGCATTTCTTTCAGATGTGCTTTGTCTTACATTGAACGATTTACACCACCGGAAGACAGCAAAGGTCAAGGCTGTTAATGTGCTATTATTAGGTGCGGTTTGGAGCTGGAAATCCAGCTTTTTAACTCCATCAACTCAGTCTTCCAAGGGGGAGATAACTGGCCTAGCAAGGGAGCGGAAGTGCTGACAGGGCTTAACAACTACGGTAAGAGACATCGATGTGCTAGCCGAACAGGTTCGACTAAACTTAATAGGCACTAGTAGGATTCAACTGTCCGACTCGTCAGCCTACAATAGCCACTACTCCAACCTTGGCAATTTCTCCTGGTGATCTTTCTAAGCTTGCCGTCTGGTCACGGCACATCACCCTCTTTGGAGACTATCAAGTTCAACAGTCCATCGTTGGCAAACCATAGGTCTTCATGACAGGCTTCAGTAACACCATATCCTGGCTGCTTCAATACAAACCACTTGTATTTACTAATAACTGGTTTTACGTATTAATGCCACTTCAACTAGGACCTGTTCAGTTGCCCATTATACCACCAATACCACTATTATTTTACCTCCTAATACAATTTAATACCCGTACAACTATCCCACAATAATCAAATGTATGCTAACACAACCCGTCAAAACATTACCCAATAATAATACATTTCTTATTCAAATGGTAAACTCACATTTCCACAAAATGTCATTCGAAATGCAATACAAAGGCACTCAATATTCAGATTTATTCTACACACTTCCAAAGAAATAATATTCAAAATGCAATACAAACATACTATCACGCATTTCTGCCACTAAACAATTAATTGAAATACACGTCTGGAAGTTTGCACCACGATATTCTTCGCTGAGTATCTCCCTCTCACCCCAAACAGCCACGCTTTTTATCACGCACTCCTTCGCACAGCCGGTTGCGTTCCCGCGCGCCCGTTCTCCCGCCGAAACACACACAAAGACCAGGAGGTGCCGTTCCACTAACCGATCACCAGCCCTATGCCAATCATTAAGCCCTAAAGTCCAATACTTAGCGTGACGTTACGATCAGCCCACCGTTCCACCTAACCAAATGCATAAGTCAATCGTAAAGTTGGATTAAGATCCAAATTCTAAGTTGCTCCGCGGCAACTTAGGATCGCTAAAATCAATCGATAGAGAAGCCAAAATGGCGGCTTTCACGGTATTGTGGCGTGAAGAAGAAGAAGCGTAGCTTCGCCACCGTGAGCAGGATTTTCGAGACCGCTCATTAGATTCTAGGTTACATCATCGGATGATGTGCTTGTAGCGAGGTATAGAATGCCTCGATAAGCGCGGTGAACTGATTAACAAAGGTTCAGCCGGTACATTATTAATGCCAGATATCAGGGCCTGAACACGCACCTTTCCCTGAAAACCAAGGTGTTGACTACCCTGGAATTTCTGGAAGGTGGACTGCTTGTTAGACACCGGGAGATCTTAATGGGTATGTCCAAGTCAAGCGTAGCCTAGGCTGCTCAATCCGGCCATTCAGGCTATATGTGATGCGTTGGATAATATGGCCTTTTATTACCCACGTGGTCAACGTATGGGTAGTTGCATACTAATCTCGTACGTCACACGTGTGTCGTATCGCGTTGACCTGTGTCGTAACGACTTGACCTGAGATTCTAACGATTTGATTGGATAACCGATGACCTCTCAAGTTAGGTCACATTCACGGAGGCGTAACTATTTTTTCATTCACCAACAAACACGTGAATCCATTCATTCTATAACCGTGCATTGTGGGAATGTAAACATCGCGAACGTTGCCGTGTCGCTGTTTAATTGTGAGTCGAACTGAGATATTATACCCGTCGAAAAACGTGAACGCAATGTTTCCACCAGTGATGTTAGCCGAATGAAGCAACTGCAAACCAAGAAACGGGGTGCTACGGAGTAGTTTACTGTAGGAGGCTGTACGAGGCGATGACAACAGACATGCATCGTGACGTCGGTTACCAAGGCAGTGACGTCATTACAGTGACGTCATGCAAATATTGTACTACAGTACAAAACTCTTCCGCAACCTCTTTATGAAACCGGTTTCGGTTTGAAACCAAAAATATTAACAAAAATACGCTATTTTGTCAATTTTAATGCATGTAAGACGTGGGTAATAAATAAAATACCACACTCGGTCTCATTACATACGAATTATACGAATCTCGTGACCTTTCTATGTTATCTGACCTCGCTTTTGCTGATCGGTCAGATACACAGGAAGGACACTCGTTTCATATAATTCGTATGTAATGAGATCCTCGTGTAGTATTCTCTATCGACCAGACACGGGGAGTATCATCAGGACAAAGAGTGATTTTTTCAAACTCGCTTGGAGTTTCCTAAGGTGATTGGTGCCATTGATGGGACTTTGATCCCGATTGCTAAGCCCCCTGCTGACGAAGAGGCTGCTTTTGCCATGCAGAAAAGGGCTCCATGCCATTAATGTGCAGGCAGTATGCGATGCATCCCTCAGGTAAGATGGTTGATGTTTTGATGTAATGCAATAATAAGTAGAATTCATAAGTTTCGGTATACTGACTCGAGCGAAACACTTCCTGTTTACATTAGAAAACGATCTTGACCAATGGCTATTGGTTTCTGTCACTAACAGATGGGGCCTCTGATGGTTAGACTACTGGTTACCAACTCGTCATCATTTAATTATACTTTAAAATCGTTAGTGAAATGAAGATTAAACACAGCAATGCATATTTCTATTGATAACACGTTAGGAATTATATCAAAAAATAAAATGTCATGGTGAGGCTAAAGGTCCTCCTGCAAGCAACAAATTATTTTCTCGTGTTTTGTACTCAGTTGGTAGAGCTAAGACTGTCGTTCCAAAAATCCTCGCTTCCAAATCCCATCGGGCACTGTTCGATTGGCGGATCCAGAGGTGTGTGTGTGTGTGTGTGTGTGTGTGTGTGTGTGTGTGTGTGTGTGTGTGTGTGTGTGTGTGTGTGTGTGTGTGTGTGTGTGTGTGTGTGTGAAGGGGTCTGGACCCCTTTTTTTTGTTTTGAAAAAATGACTTAAGACCACATTGAAGATTTGTTTTATAAGTTGAGGAGCAGGGGTGGGGTGGTCCGAAACCACCAGCCACCCTCTCAAAATTTGTGGATCTGCATGCTGATCATATATTAATGCTTTTAAGTTTATTATTTGTAGTTTTCCCATTCCTAATATTCCCTATTTCTTATTCTTATTACGTTTTGCAGTTTGATTGAAGAACTAAGCCAAATAGAAAAAAAATGTGCAGTCTCTTTATATTAAAAAATGTACATTACTTTAACATTTCAGATTTACTAATGTTGTGGCAAGATGGCCAGGATCTGCGCATGATTCCTCCATTCTAAACAACAGTATCATTGGACAAACTATGGGGTGTAAGAATACACAGACTTTCAATTACTATATATGGATATGAAAATGTAAAACATCCTTGGTGTTCACAATTTCTCATTATTTATACACTGTTTTGATAAATATGTACCTGCAGCACTTTCCTGAGGGAGACATGCTTCAACTGTTGGAGGTTGATCTTCTATAAACAATGTACATACAGGAGCATGATTATTTGATTAATTAATCAAAAATAGGTACAGATAATAAATCCCTTGATAAACAGTTACTTAAAATTACAGTTATACTCAAAATCTAATTCATATATCTTCATTGTTATGACCACTGGTTTTGGTGAAAAGGTGTCAAATTAAATTATAATTACCAGTACAAAGTGGAGTTTCAATTTCACCATCAATTCCCCTCAACCTGACAAATAGGAATGGTTGAGAGCACCTGAAAACATGAATTTGAACATTTGAAGAAAACTATAATTTCACATAAGAAATAAAATTTGTGGTACATGTAATAAATGGCACTTTTGATATTCAAATGAATCATCTATTTAACCTCACCAGGTAATATACAACTTGTAATTATAATATTTTATGCAACTAATTTTCTCTTGTCACAACTAAAATACTACTCAACAAAATAGATTTATGATAAGGAAAAATTAAATTTCATCTTCCATTTATTATATCTGTGAAGTAAACATTTCATACCTTTTCATCCAGCTCATTGAGCATAACAGCAGAGGGACCACCGCCAGTCTTGCAGGCCTCCTTTTTCATGAGCTGAGCTCTTTTTTTTACCTGGCATTTGAAATCAAATATTTCATATAGTCTTTTGGCCACATACTCATTACAGGTTCTGAATTTTAGGGAACCTAGTTCATCACTTTGGTATAGAGACAATGTGATATACAATTTTAAATCAGATGAAAGAATTTCCTTCTGGAAAATGATCATGTACATAAAATTTTCATCATACAATTTTCATGTACGTCTTCAATCCTCTAGTCTCTTTCATTTACAGAATAACACTTTTTGATCTGTAAATAGTGAATACATGTACACTGATATCATTTGTGACAGTCAGATGAGTTGGTTGGGTAAGTGTAAAATCATAATGAATCTTGAGGTGATAGATAATTTCAATTGTTGGTTGAATGTATTATTTTCAAGGTTAATCTATTCAAAGAAAAAACAAAAGGAATTTTTTACCTTATGTCATTCCACTTCTTGCGGACTTCACACGCCGATCTCACACCAGCTGTGTTGGCACTTATTCTGAAATATTAGTATAGTATAGCATCAATATACTTATCATAAAATAATTATCTGTTTGCCATAATATCAAATTCTTTGAAGAATATGTCAATGATATATATTTCAATCATCATTTCATTATAGTCCATGTCATTGTTCTTGCTTCCACATGACTTCAGAAAATGGGTTATGAAACTTAAATAAAAACCTTAATTATATTCACTTGTCCATTTTGATTTGTTGTACATGGCTCCAAGTTGGCTGTTTTCATTAATAATTTATGAAATTTATGAATTAAAATCTAAAATATATATTGTGTTGATACTTAGTTCAATGGCTATAAACCTGTTTAAGAAATGAGTCTGAAAGACAAATTATAAGTAGAAGTGCTTTTAAATTCACTGCAGACTCAAATCCCAATTCATAGTTTTAGTTTTAGCCCTGTACATATCTTACTTTCTTCCATATTTATTATCAGTTACATGTAATTTCTTTTAGCAAACTTATGTGATCACTTACCATCTGATATTTCAAGTTGAAGAAAAGTGTCCATCTTACCGTTACCCAGAGACGTTATACGTCTTTGCGTTACCGAATGTGGAATGCGGAAGTAAAGTAGGAAATGATTGGGATGTTTACAAGCGAGAGTTACCTGCCCAATTTACCGGTGCAAATAGAATATGTTCCTGATGAAAAAACGCTAAACATTAGGGATGCATATTAACGAAATACCACCGTAACAATGGTACTGTAATATGTAAAAGGAATATATAAACATGTTGAAAACACGGACAAGCACTTACTTTGAAGCTATCTTCTCCCACATCGAATCTTTAGATTTCTTCGTCACTCCGGGTCGAAAGAAGCCGATAAAGGGAGTGATGGTGGACCCTTCGTCAATAAGAATGGCTACTTCCTCAGGAGAAAAATTGCTTTTTCTCCCTCGAGGTTTCTTCTCCGCGATCACAGTTGGTTCTAAAGCAACTTCCATCGTCTGCTAGGCTAACGAAAGGGAGATAACTCGTGCCTCGCATTTTTCTATCTCTCGCACGAAAGAGTCTCGATCTTAGCTAAGATCGGATCGTAAGATCGGGACCGGCTACGATCGGCCTAAAATCGGTTAGTGGAACGGGTGTAACTTTTAGCTAAGACGATTGTAAAATTGGCGTAACTTGCTAAGATTGATCTTAGTTAAGATCGGTTAGTGGAACGGCACCCTGGTGTATAATGGAAGTATAACGTCTACCGAAGCAACTAACAAGGCTGGTCCCTCCTCTAATGATTTGGTCACAGCCTTACACTGCTGAAGTGAAGCCCGGCGTTCGGGGAAATAGCTTGTTGGTGAAGTTCTATTAATCATTTCTGTAAATTTTAAATACACAAATTCAAGACAAAAATTAAATAGAATATTGATTTAATACATAGTGAGGTGTATGTGATTTTTCACGTCTAAGATAAGCAATTGCTTTTTTGTATTTCCAATGCAAAGATATTTCATTCAAGTTTTTCGATATTAGGCTGTCGATTTTCGGGTCCGTAATAACAATACTTGTGAAATGATCATGAAATTCAGATAAAGGGATACAATCCCCTTTTTTGTTGATTACAATTTCATATAAAAGTGATATATAAATGCATATATAATTATGGATTTTTTTTAGCCTGTTATCCCTGTATGCGTTGAAGTGTCATGCACTTGACCTTCCTCCATCTGTCGAGGACATAAACAGTATAAAAAACTGGCATAAAACATACTTCCTATCACCACCTTTGTTTATTGGGTGAGACATGTTTGCCATGCCTGACATATGGAAGCTCCATCTTGCGTTGTATATAAATGAGTTCAATTTACAACTTTGCACGTTCTCGAGCTTTCATCTCACTTGAACCTCTCGGTGTCGGTAATTATAACGTACCACAGATTAAATACCACATGCAAATGTGTATGTGCAAGTAAGTAACGTGTTTGATCATGTGTTTAAAAGTAAGAACTTATGCTTTAAACTGAGAAAAGAGATATGTCAGATTTCCTAATTTTCATTGACTTCGAAAAAGCATTTGACACAGTTTCCAATGATTTTATCAATTCTGTCCCAGTAAAATTTGGTTTTGGTCCACAGATTATACGTTGGATTAACTTATGGCACATCTTCATGTGTTATTCGGAATGGACATCTATCTCGTCTATGCATGATTGATGGTGGTCTACGCATGACTGATGTTAAGACCTTTGTTAATGCCACGAAATTATCTACACACAAACTATATCTTAAAACCACCAACAAATCACAGTAATCCATGCAACTCTCCTTTTTAGGATATACTAAAATATGGGCAAATTTTCAGAATACAGTTGTAGTTGATACTCCTTTTTGGAAAGATGTTTTAAAGGCATGGGAGCTTTTTTGTACCAAAATATGATAGCAGTAGAGAGCATTAATGAAAGTTTATCCCAACCTTTATGGCTGAATGATACTTTCAAAAACATAAATCACTTTATTAGACACTGAGTTAAAAGTGGAATTTTGACAATCAAGGATCTTTGTGATGAACATGAACATTAAAGATTTGAAGCTTAAATTTGATATAAGAGGTAGACATTTAGATCTTGGATATGTTATATATTTTTTACCTGAACCTTGTAAAAAAGACTATAAAGGAATATAAATAAACATCAATGACCTTGATATAACTTCTGTTCAACAGGATTTCATATTCCCATGAAAAAGATTCAAGATTATTCTACGACAAATTATTATCTGAAAATGTTAAACCTCACATTTGCCAAAAATGGGAAACATCATTTGATTGTATTGATCTTGATTGGCATATGATTTTTGATATTTGCAGAAAGAATTTAAGACATGTGAAACTGTTAGATTTTCACTTTAAGTTTCTGCACGGAATTGTTTATACCAAAAAAGACCTTTCTATAATGAATCTTGTTGACAATACAATATGTTCTTTTGTAATGTTTTTAGTGAGACTTTAAGCCATGTATATTGGGAATGTGATGAAACCAAAACTTTCTGGAAGAATCTTGAACAGTGGATTACGGTAAGTATTCATGAAGAAAGACATATTTACCACTGAAAAAATGATTTCGAGAAGAAATAATAATTTTGAAAGCTTCTCAACCAAATGGTTTCCTCTCTTCCCAGTATTTAAACCTGAATAACTATTTAACCAAAAATTATTGCTGTTGCTATTCATATTTAATGTATAATATCTCTGCTGAGCCCACAAACTGTTATTTATACTAATGTACACATATTCCTTTGTATGCTTGTATTCAGTTTATTGGGAACAATAATAAAAAACAACCAAACACCCCCTCCCCAAAATAAAAATAAATAAATAAATAAATAAAAAAAGGAATACAAAGATAAATTACCAATTGAAATAAAAAGTAAAACAATACCCCCCCTTAAAAAAATAATAAAAAAACCCCAACAAAAACAAACCCCAAACAATTAAATAAAACCCCAAAACCCAAAAGAAAACAAACAACAACACCCCCCAGTCCCCACCAACCAAAAAACAAAACAATAACATAAACAAAAACAAAAACAAATCCCCAATTAAACCCGGCACCTTGTGAACTTTGGACAAAGAGAAATTGTGTCACGGTAATAGAGAAGACATAATTAACAGATTCCTTACATGCTTTATATCTAAAAGTTAAAATGATTTTCTTTTTTTAAAATATTTTTTTAAATGTTTTTATTTCCCCAAATGTAAGGTTGTACAGTATGATTACATCATATGGCATAACAATGTACACAGTTCTTACAGCACCATATTTCTATACACTTTTTATGCAGTCTAATGGAACAGTTATTACATTGAGATTCAAGACTGAACATTTTACCATAAACAGGATTTTCTAGGTAGCATAACCTTTAAGGGACTGGCAGCCTGTTTTGTTGTTTGTTAACACTGGTATGTTATTCTTTGATTTAAGAATGATGTTTTGTTTGTTCTTTTATAAAATTTAGTTTGTATTACTGTATCAACTGACACTTAGAACAAATACTTTTTCACACATAACAATAGATTTAACTTTTCTTAAATATTTTCAGGTGGCTGAGAATGCCGTGACAATAAAATGATGTTACATGTCGATTTCCAAGTTGAATGGTTATTCTTGTTATACATACACTCTTCAAACAAAAAAAGAAAAGAAAAAAAGAAAGAAGAAGAAGAAGCGCAAAGCTGATTTTGAGAATATTGGACTCTGCGACAAAAACAATACAAATATATTATTTCTTTCCAAAACGTCATCTTTATGTGAGTGTTAACAGCTTCAGCCCCCAAACGCGGCAATTTTAACTTTCCACCTTGCATTTAGAAGCGTTTGAAGAAATATTCGCCAAAACGTCACCCAAGAAAGCATGCAAAGCAGTGTCATGGTGTGGGGTGGGATATTACACCACACAAAGATCTGATATAGAGGTGGTTCAGGGGAATTTGACAGCAAATCGGTACATCAACGAAATCCTGGCACGTCACATGCTTCCGATTATAGACCGGCAGAGGGAGTTGTTCCAGCATGACAACGATACTTCACATACAGGACTCGTCACGGTGCGCTACCTTGACAATTCTAACGCCAATGTCTTGCCATGACCTTCCCGATCACCAGATCTAAACCGAAAGAACACCTATGTGATGAACTCGATCGACCCGTACGTTAACGTCAAAACACGCCTCAGACTCTTCCACATCTTCCCATCGCATTGCAGGACGAATGGTTAGGGATTCCGCAAGAGCGACTTCGTCGACATATCCAGTCTGTGCCGATACGGTGCCGAGCAGTAATTACTGACTTTGACGCCATCTTGTGGACTCAAGTAAAGAGGGAGTGAGTTTAGTTTCAGCAATATTCCAGCTATATGGCGGCGGTCTGTCAATGATGATGTTTGGACCAGACAATCCAGTCTTCAACAGCATGAGCATCGATCTGCGCAATTGGGAACCGATCACATGTGTCAACCAAGTCTGCGAGCCTGATCACCCGATCCCGTTAGTCGCCTCTTTCGACAAACATGGGTTACTGAAGATCAATATTCTAACCCGGACCTTCACGGGTCTCAAGTAAAGAGAAACACAACAATAAAGGCTGATATGTTGGTGAACTGTTTGTCTGTAGACGTGTGGATTTTCATTTTTTTCACCATTGAAATCACATGAAATACTTGCTATTAAATTAACGCAATACATTCTTCTAAAATGGCTCATGCACTTCTTTTTTGGAGAGTGTACATTAGTCCAACAGTACACCGTTATCGTCTTTTCCGATTGGCTGTCTCGCTTCTGGCACGCTCCCAAACTATATCTTTAAGAATATAAAGCAAAAGCCTATTTTCCATTGCCGAAGCAAAGACTATTCTGAGAGCCTTTGAAATTCAATGCGTATACGTAGACGATACTTTCTTTAACATAGAAAGTTATGATAATTTACGTATATGATATCATCATCTATTTAGGAGAACGTATTAGCTATAGCCGAATTATAATCTAACTATATTGTCTCTCGCAACAGTTCCGGGTCTGTTTTATGTGACCTTTGGCTTTATCAATACTGACGATGTATTTGAATTTCAAACATGAAACATTAGGGTACTGACTGAACAGTAACTGTTCATTTAAAGGTCCATCATAAGGGATAAATATTTCAATATCAAAACAGTAAAGGACCTTTTTAATAAATTTAATTATCATTTAATCACTGACTTTTTAAAAGAGATAGATTTGTTAAATGAATTTTGATATAATGTTTTGTAAATAGATAATTTTTTATAATTGGTAGTTCAGATTATCAACTTAGATTGTTAGTGGCTGTATCCTCAAAGGGGGTTAAAGTAGCGTAAAATTATTGTCCTCCTGAGAGGGTACGTAAGTCCAAAAGACTTTCACAAAGTCAAATTTTCACGTACCAAGTTTTTAAACGTAGTAATTTTGTTCTTTTAAATATCGGCTAAATTTTCCTACAATCGCCAGCGGCTGAAGGGATGGTGTAAATCCAGCTAGGCTCCATGCAGGTAGCAAAAATAATGTAAGTCCCCATGGTTCCTAGTATGGTGATCTACCTTGGTGGTCTGATGCTGGCGATCTATAGCCAGTGTTTTATATTGCATTGTCTTCTTTAATTACACTGTTTTAGTTTTACATGCTAGTTTTATGTTCACATCTGTGATACTCTAGTATTTTTACTGTCCATCGTCGACAGGTTTAACTCTTCACAATGTTTTCATTTCTGTATTATATAAATTGTTTTCGTCGCGATATGGCTGAGATATTGCCGATGTGACGTTAAATATTAACTCACTTACTCATTTAAAGGTGTTAACATTTCGTTAAGTGCATTTTTTCAATCCTGTTTTTAATTCTAATGCTGATGGTTTAACAAATGAAAATGATTTCAGTTCTAGTTTAACAGGAATATCTCACTTGGATTAGCATTGGTCAGGCGACCATAGATTTTGTAGGTGATGACTCAAAGCGCTTTGCAATCCATCACTTAATGTAACAGGAAAAGTCAAATTCATTTTACGTCGCGTGCATCCGCCTCCATTCCAAAGATAATCCAGTATACAATGAGGCATAGTCCTTATAAAACTTTTTAATGTCAGTTTAGTTCAGTCCATCCCATTCTTTATGCAGGGCAGCGCCAATTTCGTTTATAGTTTTTGGTGATTGTTGAGGGCAACGTACCCACGTCTAAGGATATCCCAGCGTTATCTTCCTGAAGCACAAATCTATATCGACGTGAAATGTGCCTCCACGATGGTGTGACGTTAGTGCCCAGTGGCACGACCGTGAATAACATGTAAAAGTATTCTGCCAGTTACAGTGATCCGAACCTCACACCATTACTGAGCCACTTTTTGTACACTCTGCATTTATGGCAAATTAATTGGAACGCCCAAAATACTACAGGTAATTTAAGACCTTTTGAGAAAAAATCAACTCGTAACGTATAATATGCCGGTCAAAACATGACGAAGACATTTCATTTGCCACAGACGTTGTGCTCTTAACGTTTGACTGAACTATGAGGATGCCCCATTGTGTTCCTACTGATGGCAGAATCACGGTCCAGTTCGAGTTGTCTGTTTGTACTGATATTCTTTCTCACAATGCTTATCTTCCTGGGGAGGTTAAAAGATAAAGGATATCTTTTACCAGCGTTAATTCTCATTTGATTCCACGTTTTGAAAGTAAACAAAACTGATCAGCAAATGACCTAGTTTGACATATACAGGTAATGTGTTTTAGGCAGTGCCAGTCAATTAGGCTGAAGGTGACACACAAGTTATTATCGTCAAGTCAAGTCAAGTATTTTATTCCGTATGTAGGCCACAGGCCCATATACAACATACATACATTTGTTTACAAATATAGATACACTTTAAAGGGCATACATATCAATAATACACGTGTTATTTGTTCAAATAGATTTCTTGTCAGTATAAATATAATATTTAATATAAACATATATACACACCTTTATAAATGTTTAAAATGTACAAATCTGTGGTTTAAAGAAAATTTATTGGAGTTTGATTGCTCTGATTTTATATGCATGAAAGATATATTTACATAAATTTCTTAAAAGTGTTTCATTATTTGTTGATAACAGGGACTTAAATTTATAGTAGTTTGGTTGTTTCTGATATATATATGGCAAGTATTTTAATCTAAGGGAGTTATATTCAGTACATATAAAATAAAATGATATATACTCATCTTCTACACCCAGCTTACACAATGTACAATTACGTTCTGCAACCTCAACATTTAACCATCTTCCCTCATTATACTTTAACCTTAATAACCCACATCTCAATTTGATCAAAATGTTTCGAAACTTTTTGTCCAGGATACATGATAAATATTTTTCTGGAGTTAACAGACTTGTAAACTCTCGGTAAATACGGTATCGTGAACTGTTATTCAATGTACAATTCCATGATTGAAAAAAACATTGATTGCAACAGTCGTACAATGGTTTATGGCAAAAACCACCATCTCCTATAAATCAAAACCAAACAAAAACTGAAAACCTCCTGAAAATTGTCTAATTCTGTGGCTTGTATTCATGTATTCTTCAACCACGAAAGGTAACAGTGATGTTTGAAATCCTGCTTGGGAACTATCCAGGCAGAATAGGTACCAAGGTGCGCAATAAGATTGTTGGTCGCTAGTTCGTATTTTAATAGTATAATTGATATTGATGTGGACTTAAGTATCTGAAATTGTTAGTTAATGTATGATTCGTGATATAGGAATCGCTGGGAGGTTTCTGAATAAGTATACATATGTTTATTATTAGTACATAACACACACACCAAACGGCTGAAATACTGTCTATGCGACTTTTTAATCATAACTTGCTCACTCTGAAGATTCCATGGCAATTCTATTTTGAGGTGATATTTACGATGCGCAGGATACTTTTTCGATCGTGTATTATGGATCTTCTTCAAAATGCCACTCTCCGGTCCCGAGAGACACAATCTAACCACTGGTGTTACTGGTGTGGACTAGGTTATTTACAGGAATAAAATAGAGCCTCACATATCAAACAAATGACAGATGACGAGTCCCTGCTGATGCATACTCGCTTTTTGACACATATCAAATCTTCTGAAAACGACTGGAAAGGATGAATATTGATTTCCCAGCTATGTATTTGATAACTAGGTTTCATAATCATACCGAATGTCATGAAATGGTATTTCATAATGCAACTCGTTTCAGACTGAACTCAGAAAAAAAACATTACCATTGGACATTTTCTAATATCTGTTTGACATTATGCGGAATTCACGGTGGAATGTGAAGTAATATGTTGGATTACTTCAATATACCACATAACGGCTGCAGCAGCCTCCATCAGCGACTGGGCAATTATTGATAGGGTGGGGTTGTTACTGTCATCAATGATACCACTAGATACATCCAGCGCACATACAGTTAAAGAGATAGGTCTAATCTTTGACATATTGTTATACACCCTTTCCACTTTATATATGTACATATAAAGCTAAATGTTATTGTAACATTATTAAGATTGCTTGATCACCTACATACGTAGAACATTTATAGTCGTCTAATGCATCAAGTCGTTCTCGAGCACAGTCGTGTCCGCTATAATCTTTTTTGGAATAAATCATGGTATATTATTCCAAAGTCAGTTAAACCTTTCAAGATGTGTGCCTGGTGAACTCTTGTTCCCCCTTCTTTTTGACTGTCTGTACAACGGTATTGATCGTCGACCTGATTTGTCTGATGCGGAGGTGTATTTAATTTTATTATATCTAAAACATTTGAAACCCGAGAAGCTATATTGCAGTCAAGCAAACTACTCTCCTAAAGGCTTGCCTCATTCTAAATGTTAGACATATACGTCATCGAATTTTGGAAACGGTGACTGACAAAATGCTTCCTGAAACCAATTACCATCAAGTGTAAATATAAATGTCCTAGAGGAGCGATGGGGGGCCGAGTGGTTAAAGCGTTCGCTCATCACGCCGAAGACCCGGGTTCGATTCCCCACATGGATACAATGTGTGAATTCATTTCGGGTGTCCCCCGCCGTGATATTGCTGGAATATTGCTGAAACCAAAACTCACTCACTCACTCACAAGCACCTAGAGAGTACATTATGCGTCGGTATTTACATTATTGATGAATCTATGTTGCAAGTAGTGGGTATCGCATTTCAGGTCTTAGTCTAAGACAAGTGAGTGGAACATTATGGATTACTCGGTAAACAAAACCCAGTTGAAATAGGCTATAATCATTTCACATCTCTGAGCAACAGTTTCCTCACCATGTTTATGGACATATTGGGAGGAAGAATGCAGTTGATTATTGACATTAGTAGGTACACAGACACAAAACACCCAGACAGACAAATGAGTTTCTTATGAATGCGTCAGTTATGTTTGTCATAACTTCAGCAGGATACTCGTGGCTGTAAATCTATACAATCAGTGTATGTGAGTAAGACCAATAAACCCGCTGACCAATTTCATTTTATGAACTAAATATCGGATGGCACAGATTTCCCTTACATTGAGATTCAGTTTTATGACAGCTGCCTTATTGTGCGTGAATCGGAAACGTTTTCTGTGTTAAAAGGCTGAAGATGGGAGACCGTAATAAATGCCATGCAAAGCAAACTACATAGTAAGGCCCAATAGCACATACAGTCAACTATGTCTGTGTATTTAGACACCAAATAGTTTTAATAAAATGACATTGCAACATTCTTATTTTTCGTGTTATTGATTTCTATTTACAACTGAAGCATAATGTACACAATTTAATGAAATGTGAAAAGTATGAAGCTTGTATGTCAGGGCACTGGAGGACATTCTGGACATGTAGTTTCGTGTGATCTCAGATCAGTTACCAATGTCGAACCATAATCTCGGAGCTCAAGCGCACATTGAAGCTCAGTCCCCCTCATCCTGAACACGTATCGTGGATTTCTGGATATTTATCCAGGAGCTGTTAAGAGCAGGGTTGTTATTGTGGATTCAGATATCCATCTTGACGTGCACACAAACTGGAATGCGCTCTTCGGAGATTGATAATGACAAACATGCAATTTACAGTGGTAACGTAAATGAGTTTTATGCAACGTCTTGTCGTTGAGGGGCAATGTGTATCGTCAAATTATCTGTTCCCGTGATTATATATACATGGAGAAATGAATCGCATCACCTATGATGTTTAACTTCCACATAGCTATTTATGTTCATATCATACTTATGTTTGATTGTATGATTATTTTGACCACATTCAAAGGCGAGCATCACGTGCAAAACGTGTACCCGTCATTAAACAAAAAAAATAAGCTGTTTTGCTAAACTGTTCTTACAGCTCGATAAACAAATATGGGGCCTCCTCAACTGACATCTTGTCAAAGATGGCAAGTCACTGGTATGCGGTATGCTGCCATGCCATTGCCATAGATGCTTGTTGTCATCCCACGACTGTCAGCCGAATGGCCAGAAAACATCAGTAAACTAAGGACGGTAAGGACCCTCGTTCGAAGGGCCCGAAATAAAATCTGTCAGGTATGGAGCCAGACGATCTATCAGACGTCCGAGGCACTGCATATCTACAACGAAACATCTAGGAGCAAGTACCGTTTGGCAGGGTTCGTTGGCGACAGACGTGATAAAGCTGATGTGATTCACGTGATCAACTAGCTAAACAGGAAAATGCTTCAAAATTGCAAATTTATTAGAAAATCTAGTATGCCGCGATGGTTGTCATCTGGACAATCCGTTTCGTTATGTGAGCCCTGGGATGTAGTCTTCTGTCAGTACACAATCTGAAGACTCGTGTGCAACGAACGCCGTTGCAGATCGTGTAAAGCAATATAGGAGAGTGCTTTATCACCAGGGACTGACAAGTGAATGCATATGTTCAGAATGTGTCTGACAATATTGCAGGTCGAAGATAGTGCAACAGATACATGTAGTCCTGGAGTGTTGGTGCCATGGTAACACGTGGTGAAACTCAACTCTATGTATTGGTAATTCCGTGGGACCTTTAGTGACCGGTGTAAGTGTGTACATATATTCCCATGTACAGAAACAATAGCATGGTCATAACGACCTTCCGTCTAGACAATGTCCCAAGAGATTCCATGTTTTCGTGGGCTTCATTGTGTGTGTGTGTGTGTGTGTCTGAAAGCATACGGTCATCTGTTTCATCTATGGATTGTAATGGATATATTCTTAGGCCAAGGTCGTCAGTGGAACGACACAATTCTGTTTCCGATGAATAAATGTACGTAAACCCATTAAGACAGTTAGGGGTAAGTGTCTCGAAAGAATGGCGGTAAGCGCGCTAACAGGTGCCATCGATTCAGCCTGTTTTGGAGTACTCGATGCAGTAAAGATAACGGTACAAATCTTGAGCAGGGATTTCTGCTTGGATTTGAAAAATCACGATTTTCGAAGGTTCTGAAGAGTCAAGCTCTCAAAGCTTGTTTTGTGATCAGCATTATCTTGTAGGTAGACCTGTTGGCTTGAAATGCGTGTATATAGGGGTATACGCAGTGAGTATAGTTGAATTTGACCTGAAACGAAATTGGAGTGTTGACCTTGTTACACCCCTTTCCTTTTATACAGTGTTAAGACCATGTCAGTGACAATAAATACCTTGATGCCATTTTACCCCCTTACAAGCTGCTCTGCTTAGTTTCAAATGTTCAACAAAAGCATGTTAGTTTAAATGAAAATATCCTTGAAGGTTCGCCTTGGCTTATATTGCTTTACAACATTGTTTCCGTGTATTTAAGAGCTATACAATTGTAAAAGCCAAGTAATTACAGTTTATGAACTACAAGTCCTGAGACAAATACTCGGTTTGTTAATTACCTTAACTAGTGTTTCCTGGAGGCATTTTTACTGGGCTCAGGGTTCTGTCCTTTTTCGGACGCCCTGTCTTTTATCACTGCCCTGTCTTTTCTACACTTGCCAACTTTTCCAGTATTGAAGAAAACAACAGAATTGACTCCCTCTGCAGTTGGAAAGTTTGGATAACAATATAAACGATAGCTTTCTCTCGCTATAATGATATCAATATCCGGGCAGTGTGATTACACCAGGTGTGTGGGATCAGTGATAGTGACAAAGTAGCACTTCCTTTCCAATCAGCCCACTATACGCCAGCTACGGTACCATCTTCCGTGTATCAACTATGTACTAAAGTAATATATGCTTATATATATACTAAAGTAATATATGTGCGTGGCACACTCGGACCTACATGTCCTACATACCTTTCCTTATAGTTATATTCACGTCAACTGACTCTACCCGCTCTGCTTGTGAGTATGTTTCTTGGATTAGATGCCAGAGATATGCAGTGTACAGTTCCTTTCATATTTTAATCAACGTCTTTGCAAGTTGGTTTTCTCATCGGATTCGTCAGTTTTGTTTTACCCTGGTGATAACATACTTTAGGGCCCAACCTTGACGTAATGGACAACTATTCCTTTAACACCGCCTCGGAAAATGTTCCTCATGTCTACCAAATAACGACCACAAAGCTACGTTCAAAGTCTACCCATTTAACCCATAAACGTTTGCTGCGAAACAATGTAATTTGCAAAATAACCCTCTGGCCAGTGGAGGTTTAACAATTTCAGAATATGTTTTTACACAACGATTTACTTATAAACAAACGCGGGGACTCCATGTTTTCAAGTAAAAACTGAAATTGCTATACTGTGAACAAAAAGAGAAAAAAGAGAATTAAAAAAACAATCTGATCAGGACCCGTCCTTATCTTATCATGTTGTCTGCACCTTAAATTTCCATGCCACTTCTGAAGTGTAATGGAGAAATAACTCCATATTCAGTCATTCTAAGACCATAAGTAATTCTTATTTTTCAGCAAGGTAGATCTGGATGTCATAGTGTATCGAGACAGACTTGTATATGTGAAACAGGAGGTATTTTTGTACCATTTGTTTCACAAACAGGCTCGAATACCGTTCACTGACATGTTCAGTATGAATGTGTTCAAGGCAAACAGTTTCACAAATATAAATTTATGATGTAAACGATGTCAGGGACAAGTATGATGAACGGTCATCTCCTACTGTCTATATCACCGGTATTTAGCAGTGCGGAGTTGCATCCCTTGGGCAGACCAGAAGCATGTTGTTGTGGGTTCGAATCCAGGATGGATCCTATTGTGTTTCTAAGTTTGTCAGACCCACGCATGCCCAGGAGTCGCCAAAGTAGAACGTCTGAGACCGCATAAAGCTAACCGACCATGATATAACGTCAATAGTGTTAAAGGCGGCGTTGAACTCTTCACACTCACTCACTCACTCACTCTATATCAAAGAAGTAATTGCACAGACGTTAAGTATTACAGTTTAACATTTTATTTACCTCTCTTAAGCTATCCGCAGTTTCAAATGCAGAGATATTACCACGAAAACTATAAACACATGTCCACCAGAGCAATGTTATTGCATTTTACATTCCCTGTATATGCCGAGGTTCTCTCTTGTCTCTTGCCCCACCATCCCCGTTACCCTTTACTACTCCCCACTAACACGTTCACTAGGTCTGTTTCCTTCAAATTCACCTTATCTCCTTGTATGAACCCATGGTCCCTAGTATGGTGATCAGCCTTCAGTTGAGGTGATCTATAGCCCGGTTTTATATTGTATTGTTGTCTATAGTGATATATTTTTATGATAGCGTACTAGTTTTAAATTGAGAGCTGTGATATTATAGTAGTTTTACTGTCCTTCGTTGACAGGTTTTTATTTTCTCAATTTATTTTTTATTGATATGAATTACATTGTTCTCGTCAACGAAATGGCTGAGATATTGCCGATGTGACGTTAAATCTTAACTCACTCACTCACTCCTTGTATGAAGCGACCTCAACCCCTTTGCTAGGAGGCGTCGTTAAAACTAAGACATCGGACTGACTGACTTGTGTGTTTAGCTTCAGGAGTCGAGAGACTGGTCAACGGGTCATCACGTTACTGGATGGTCATGCGAAACTCAGGCTTCGCCAGTAAGTGATCAAGGGGCAGTTTTCTCTCGGACACTGACTCACTCTAGAGGTATTGAGCTAAACCTTTTAGCTGGGATTTTTCATAATCCGTGGATAACCAGCTTTCCAGAGATTGTCTAGGTCAAACACCTATTACGATTGGGAGTCAAGTTACTTTTCTCTTTGGGTCAAGTACCTTTCTTAATGATTTGTGAGTGTATATATTCCGTAGACCAAGTTCCTTGTATTATGAAGTTCCGGATGTCCTTGTTGGAATTGCTATTCAGGCGTTGTTTGTGTATTTTATTGAGTAAGAGGATTATGTTATGGATAGGCCCCCAGTGCATTTCCACCTATCTAACCCAGCAGAGAGGTTATTCACTCATTAGAGTGCTGAGTTAAGAGGATGCAGTCTGAACCTCTTGTCAATACCTTGTCACAGTGTTTATTTGACTGTTCACGTTTATACAGTTGCTGAGCTAATCAGCAGAGTGACCTCTGATTTCATTCATCAGTGACCATTGTAAGATAAACTGGGTTGTCGATCTCTTACTTGATACACTTAGCACGTTCTGTCTTACTTCAGAATAGGAGCACAGTTCCGTAACACTGATCGTCTTTAATGAGAATGTGTTGTTTGAATTTCCGACATGTCCTTAGGTATAGAGACTGGCTTCATGTTTCTGACTAAACTAATACGTAACAGGGAGTACACAATGGCTATGTTTTTACAATTCAAGGAATGATTAATTCGCCAGCAGCATCTCTCACGTGTTACAGAACACCAAATGAAAGGCTAAACATGGAAAGATAGAACAATATCTATTAAAAATGACTTGATGTTTCTTCAGAACTCGTGAACTGGTAAATGTAATACACAGAAGGGTATATGCAAAAATCGAACATAATCTTTATCAAATCATAAGAAACAAAAGAAAATTTTCCATCAGACTTTTGTAGGCACTTCCAATAATGCCAGAGAGGGAATAATTTCAGACTGGGTCTGGAATTTCAGCCAAAAAGCCATCTATTGTAAAATGTCATACTTTGTGCATGCTTTTAAATGGTCTTTCTGATTACATTTTTACCTGTCGTTTCAAGTATATATTATTTTACTGAACATATTTTGTGGTTTTCTTTATATTGACCATCAGTGTTATGAGTGACATGGGTTACTATAATAAAAAAGAGAGCATAGGAACATGTGACCTCCGGAGGTGAATGTTTTGTGTGGCTTCCCTAATGAACGTACGTAAATATTTCTTTCTTGGTCGAGACGGAGAACACATAGATACAATATTACTGCATACCTCAAATAGCTTTCTCTTCAGTCATATAGCTGCCAGTGAGCAGATGGTATCATCATTGTCAACTGCTAGATGTGTAATGTGGTGATTATTGCTGTGCAGCCCTGTACATAAAAGAAGGATAAGTGATTGAGCATTGATATCATAAAAATCCAGATAAGACAGAATCAGTACTTTCCTCACTCCAAAGATAATATTTGCTCGACCATCATATTATTTCATAAATTAATTGTTAAAACATCAGAAAATCATAAACATTTTTGGGGATAAAACTTTCATCGAACACCAAATATTCCTCCCATGTATCTGATATTGTTTCCAAAGCCTCGAAACTGATCTACTCAAGGAGACAATTCAAATACCTTCGTAATAATATGAATATGCTTCTAGAGATTTATACAGTATTGGTAAGACCTCACTTTGAGTACACATACGAAGTCTGGGATGGTTGTGGAAAACCCAGTTTACAACCGGAAAGACTCCATTAGTTTCTTTCTCTGTACCTTTTCTATTATAATACTTCCCCTTCTCTGTCAATCTTCCTCTGTGTCTGTTTCTTATAATTGTTTGCGCTGATATGTGTCATTGCAAATATTCTTGGAGAGGGGTTACATAAGTTGTCCCCGAACCTTTTCACTTTGTGAATAAAATATGTTTAAACTGAACAGTCCTGTGTGGTACATTTTCCCAGCTCTAGAGGCTCGATCGTGGCAGGATTAACAAAGAAGTAAGAAACAAAGCAGTAACGCAAAGCAGCACAGTTCTTTGTGAGCTTAGGAAAGACAATACGACAGATTCAGGATGTTTTATTGGAGAAAATATATGCGTATGGCGTATTGAAGACATATAGTACCGACATTGTGGCACATTTACACATTAATTTAAAAGTCTGTTACAATAGATAGTTGCAGCGATATGACGCAAAACAGAATGTCATCACTGGCCACCTCTTCTGGGTAACTACTGATTTGTAAATCTCAGGATATGTTTCCTTCCAATACACATATAATGTATGTAGGGTGTCCACATAGCTAGCTGGGACATAAATACAAGGAGTCTTTGCAGCAATCGTAGAGCTGCCTACTATGTAGACTTAACATAGAACAAGTTGAATGTAGTTTCTCGATATGAATAAAAGATTACTACCCAGAGTACACCGTTGTAAATGTACGTACTTCTGACACTGGAAGTATGCAGAACAACAAGACGTGAAGTCAACTGCATGTGGGCTGTAAGCTGTAATGCCACACATTTAATATTGTATTAACCGATCTCAACAATTTGCTTTAAAAAACCTTACCAGCGATGGTTAACAAATAAACACGTGTCTATTAATTTAGCTTTTACTCGGTACCTTCTCTGAGAGGTAAAGGATTAACCTGACTTATAAGACAAAGGCGAGAATCGTTTATAACAATTTAAGCGATCCTTAACTACTGAAGTAACAGAATAATGCTGATGACATTCCCATTGTGTTAGATGATAACTATATATTATTGTTCAAAGAGGGTGTTCAGGGCAAATATAATAATAATAATAAGTCATCTTCTATGGCCTTGCAGTCTCCAAACACCAAGTGATTGCTCATGGCGCCTAATCAGAATATGATGATTCTTATTACCCCGGATACCCAAAGCTGCCTGTTAGGCGCTAGAAGAGTTATAGTCACATGACTTTGTCAGCCGGGTACCCATTTTCTGCTGGGTGAACAAGAGCAGTTTGAACAAACTCACCTGCCTAAGGGTGAGACCACATCATCACATGGCGTCGTAATGAGGCAGGACTGAAGTCCTAGAAACTCTCAGGAGTCAAGCTGCCAAGCACGGTCACTGCCCATCCAAGGATTGTCAGAGCTGCTAATATGAAGGCAGCTTGCCTGTAAATATCTGACTGCATTAACCAGGACCGCATAATGACACCTCCTTGACATAAGAATCAGAATTGATTCTGTGAGGATCATCCTTGCCAAATGAATGCTTCCTGTTAC
>NW_025765868.1:0-20000 GCF_003918875.1 Haliotis rubra
TGATGTGTACCAATGAAGTGAAATATGGAACAAGTTTCAGTCTATATTTGTATCAAAACACACAAATCTCTTCTGGAAATTTATTCACTTACGATTTTTCTTGACAAAAGCAGCAGGAATGTGAAGGCCATTTTTTGTCTCATGTTATTTATCTCCCTTTATCTGGGACTACAAAGTAAGGAGATTGACCATGCTGAGTGATATATGCTTTAGTATGTCGAGAAAATATGATCTGCATGTACAATCAGTGTCAATCCTGATCAAATATACACTCCCAATATCTCGCAACTCATATCCCAATACAGAAACCTGTGTGGTAATGTGTTTGCAATGCAATTTACAGGCCATTACACAGCCCTATTGCTTGATGCTCAAAGCAGGATTCAGGTCCACAAAATAGATTCATTTTTTGGTGTATATGCAGCAGTTCTCAGGTTAATCAAATCTGAGCTTTTAATGTTTGATAAATGACAACTTTAAAGACTTAATTTTATGTGATATGTATAGCTTACAGAACACCAATCTGATAACAAAATAGACTTAATTAATAGACTCTGTTACGATAACCATAAGCTGATAGAATAATTAGCAAAATTTGTGGTGAAGAAAGTATTTTTACTACCTTAGATGTGTAGAAGTGCAAGCATAGTGCAAAATGTATTGCTAGCGTTCTTGTTTACAAGTACAACCGACCTGAAACATTGACGAAGCAAGTTATCGATTCTGACATAACACATTTATAAATACAGGGATCATATTTTGTAGCCAGCTCATGGAAGTTATCCATGTTGAAACTAACTGGCTATAAGCGATGGAGTTGGTGTACAAAGCTTGTTAGAGTTCCACCAAGAGTGTTTTGGGAATAGTGGTGATACGTAGTGGGGAGTTTCCATTAAGGGAGTTATTATTCACAATCCTGAAAAAGTAGTAGAATATTTGAATTTCTTTACTGGTTTTGGTATTTGGTTCCAGTTGACCATTAGGTTTAAATTATAGTGTTTGAGGAATGATGTTAAAAAAGTAATAGAACCATTGACCATTAGGTTTTAATTTAAGTGTTTGTGGAATGGTGGTAAAAACAAACAAAAATGCCATTGACCATTTTGGTTTTAGTTTAAGTGTTTGTGGAATGATGTTAAAAGAGAAAAAAAATAACATGTAAAAATATCTGTTGAAGGTGTCAATAATCAAGTATTTAGCACTTGATTCAGATAACATTCTCTTAGAGATTGTACTGCTGTTTATAGTTGTACATATATTACTCAATGAAGTTAAGAACCACTCGTTTCTTTCATATTACTACAGATAATCAGTCCTGGAATAGTATGATTAAAGACTTGGTTCAATTTCTTTTGAGTAGTATATTTGGTATACGATAATAGTCACATCATAAATAATCCTTAATCAGATCAAATCCAGGACAAAATAGAAACGGAATATGAAATGTTGTTTGGAGTGATCGTTTACCAATTGTCATAAGATCAGATTTGGAACAAAAATGAGAAATATGAGCTCTAATTCGTCTATTTTTGTGACAATCCCCAGAGGTCATAGCCAAACATTCTCAGTTCCTGCAAGCTACCTCAGGTGGTATTTTGTTGTAGACAGTGTCGAATTTTACAATGGTATTTACTGACATATGAGGAGGACAAAAAAGCATACAGCGGTGTATTATGATACCAGCGAAGAAAGGTTAGCACAACTTGATTAATGTTTTTACCTAGCCGCCTGTGGGTTTGTTGGATCTCTATGGATCCTAGCAGGCCTGCGTTTTTATCTGGAAATCAATTAAATTCCGCATTATGTCACTGTCAATTTTTGCAGATTAATTTGATCATAAAAAGGTTTGTAAGGAGTATAAAGGCTTTCTGATATGCAGGTGGAATTGGTTCATGTTATGTTATTGATTTTGTGAACAGTTCTTGTGCAGGTTCATTTCATTAACAGCAGTTAATGGGTACCCAGTAAGGATATGATGGTAATGTGGCAAATGTGACTGTTAACCTTCTATCATATCTCATTATAGGTAGCCTGGTTATGTATTCCTCAGGGAGATGAAAATTCAATTCTCATATGAATGTCAAGATTGCACAAAAATATTGGTTGCATCTATAAATATAATACAAAATTTGTGGCCCCTGGCTGCATGAATCCATCCAGGTGTTTATTTGTGTGATGGAATTAACTCTGTAAATAATCTGGTCTTTACAACAAAATCCAGGGATTGATATTAAGAGCTTTGGTCTACACAGTTCAAATACAATGACATGCAATAACCAGCCAAGTTGGCGACGCTGACCCCCAGATCCTGTTGGTGCGCTTTATGACAAGCATGGGTTGCTGAAGGCAAAATTCCCATGTCCTCATTGTTATCAAGGATCAAAGAACCTATGGCGAAATCGGTTTTGTTTTATAGACTCTGCATGGCAATGGATAGCTTCACAAAAGAGTGCACTGAGGCGGCTTAAAGCAACATTTATTTGTACATGCTCACTCATTATAGGATTCCAGCACCATCAGTGTTTTAACATATTTAAGATTATTGTCACGCATGGCCCAATAGTCTAAGGTGCAGCTGTTCCCAGTCACTTGAGATTTATCATGGGTTTCAGTCCCAGATGCGTCATGCTAATTATCACCCCTGATTTGTGGAAGTAGCAGATGTTTCCATGGTTTCTACCCCATGGTAACGTTTCAGTTGTGCATCAAGTGAATGGCCTCCACCACATTGAAGCCCCACTGGTTGTGACTTGAGCTGTAATACAGTTCAGAAGCTGACTCTCCACTCAAACTGTAGGTTAGAATGAGTAAGTGAGAGTTTAGATTTGCGCAGCACTCAGCAATATTCCAGCTATATGGAAGCAGTCTGTAAATAATCGAGTCTAGGCAGAGACAATCCAACAATTAGGAACTGATGACATGTGCATCAGCCAAACCAGCAAGCCTGACCACCGATCCATTGAAGTAAGCCTCTTACGACAAGCATGGGTTACTGAAGATTCACTTCAGCCTGGACCTTCACGGGTCGTAGGTTAGAATGAATCGATGAAAAGAACATTGTACAGAAAAAATCTCTGTTTGCAATTGTAGAGACAGGTATGCTCAGTCTAGCCAAGGAGCACTCCATCATCAAAGAAATGACAGGAACTGAGCATTTTACAGAGGGATTATTAATTGTTTTGTATTATCTAACACCCAATCCACAGCTGGGATATTGTTGAGTGTTTGTTATATGAAACATTTCTCGATACAAGTACAGATGCTAAAGGTAGCTTCCATGTTTACATCAGGTAGCTAGAGGTGTAAATGGACAGTAATGCAAGTGTATTGTACTTCTGTATTTCAAGGTTGCTGTAACAGGGGAAAGCAATTAGCTGAACCATGAACCCAAATGGTGTCTCCTCTATGGCGATTATAACTTGCATTGTTAGCAACAAACACAATTTGTTTGCAAGAGCTGAATGAACCACACCTCATCAAGTGGTGAGGAATGCATGGATAGCTTCAGTAATTTGCGGCCGGTAATTTCCATCAGTTCATGAGCAGAATTATTAGTTGAATGCTTGAATATTTATTTACATTTATGGAAGTCCTGGACACAGATGGTGTAGGTGTGATGTGGAGAAGTTTGTGATCCATCTGCTGGAGGGTGTGTTTGAGAATACAACAGATATGATAATAAGGAGGGTATGCGGATGAGTTACCATACTGTCTCGATAAAAGTGCACTTTGGGTAGCTGAATACAAGGTGTGGACATAAGCAGTTTGTTATTTGATTGACATCTGAAGAGTGGAAAATCAGTGTACAAATTCACACAGTCTATTGGGTGTGAAAGCAAAGTGGCTGGGAAAATTATACGACTGGACTTGTGAAAATCAATGATAATACCAGGTGATCATGAACAGGTAAGTACATTGTGCCCCACTGGTAACACATCATTGACGTGATTTACATAAGGAAGTATTTATTGGCTCATGCTACACAGCAGTATGTCTGCCATGTGATGGATCAGAGGGTATTGCTTGATGAACCTCAGCCTTCGAGGGTGACAAATGCTCTCCCAGACTTATGTTTTCTTTTTTCCTTCTATTAAAATGACTAATGAAGATCCAGGTTCTAATTGGCCATCAGCTACCCGTAGCATGTTGTAAGAGGCAACTAATGGGATCTGGTGGTCAGGGCCCCGTTCACAAAGCTCTGCAGTAGACCCTAAGATCTCAAGTAACTTTTTCTCGTAGCATTAGAACTCCCAGCGTTACGGTATAGGAGTACGAGATGCTACGAGAAAAAGAATCAGAATCTTCGATCTAGGCTTTAATGAAACACTAACTCATGATAATGGTTGACTCATGTCATCAGTTCCCAACTTCTTAGATTGATACTCATGCTGGATTGTCAGACTCGATTATTTACAGATTCTTGCCCGTATAAGCTGGAGATATTGCTGGAAGTGTGGCATTAAATAATAAAACAACCAAAATTCTTTCCTATATTTGTAAGGTAAGATACCATGGGCTATCACTTAACAAGTCCATATTCTATGTGAGACAATTGTTTCTGTTGAAAACTTTGGATCCAAACTTTTCTGATCTTGGACTTTTATGGTTCTCAGACAAACCCAGATTGCATTGCTTTGTCCATGAGACGAGCAGGGAAAATGGTGCATTCAATTCAAAGTTGCTTTTCTGGATTATTTTGTATGGCTAAGTGTATCCAGTATTAATAAAACAACTGCAGCATTGAAATACAAATGTCTTAGCTGGCAGCCATATTGAAAATGCCATCTTGACCCATCTGGAATGAGCACTACTCAGATCTATTTAGAAACTGAATTGATAATAGCTGTGTTATTGCATGCTTATAAGATCCACGAGAGACCAGCAGTACCTGAGAGCTCTTTCATCCTCGCTCAAATATCAACTTACTTTTTATGTCATTAAATTTAAATTCGAATTTTGCGGCTTAAGGGTTGAAAATTGGAAATAATACAAGTCATTTGTGTCACTGATTTTCAGTCCACCATTCAGTATGGCATCTGACGCTGCCATATTTGTTTTCATTTCAAACCACTTATTATTTGCAGAGATTTTAGACTGATTTATTTTTTCAACAAGGGATATAGCATTATTTTCACGTATGATTGTTTTACAAAATGTGTCATCTTTTCCTTCAGCATGAACATTTATTTTGACTGGGGAAGTCTGTTCCATATCTGTGTGCTGTTTTGGAAATCTACTACTGAGTGTAATCTTTCAGATATTTTTACAATCCCTACTTGTTCATCTGAAAGCTGACTGCATACTCTTCCATACTAAAGAGTATGGTGAACAAATACACCTCTCCAACTGTTCACTATTGGTGATCTTGATACATGATCCCCAGAGACTTGTGCAAATACAAATATTCTTTGATGTTAGTGATTCCTTGCTATATTACAACATAAACCTTAGGCTGTCATTAACTGAAGTCCTGCAATATACAGAGGGTTGGCACCAGAGGTTCAAAAGATTATCTGACGAATCAGATTCCATTGGGTGTAAAAGGTAAAATAGAAGTGAAAATTATACAAATGGCTCACTGAAAATCATTGATGACAATAGGTGCCTGTGGAAAAGGTAAGCGTACCCTATCACTGGCACCCACTCACAAGATTTTCACACAGAGGCATACTGCCCATGCTACAGAGCTTAATGGGTCTTGTGAGTGAGTGGGTTGGGTTTTATGCTGCTTTGAGCAATATCAGCAATATCTCAGCAGGTGAAACCAGACATGGGTTTCACACATTGTACACATATTGGGAATCAAACCTGGGCCTTTGGAGTGATAAAGCAGTCCACATTAACCACTGGGCTAACCCACCACCCCTATGGTCATTGTGTGTCTTTAGTTTGTAACTGTGATCTAATCATTTCCAGTTTATAATGGGAGAATTCCAAATTGAACCAGAACAAATTGCACATGTGATTAAAGACAGGAGATTGGTTGGACATTTATTTGAGACCAACGACCATTGATCAAAAAGTGAAGTTCTGCCTTCTCTGCAACAGTAGCAAAGGCCTGATTTCACAGACAAATTCTTACACCAGTACTTGTCCAGTACTTTTCATGTACATGTGTGTTTTGTTTATGATCTGCACTCTTAATAGGGAGCTCATCAATAATTGGTTGATGTCCTCCCTCTTGGGCAGCCAGCCAGGAGAAGGACTTAACCGCTGAGCTGCAGATTACCTTTTCTACCTTGATTTTGAAGTAATTCAGTGGTGGTTTTACTTCTATTTTGGACTATTTCATGATCTTGTTTCCCTGTGTTCAATTGATTGGAGAATTTCCAGTGTTGGTTCCTTAAGAGGAAAAAAACATGTTGGCTCTGGATGGTTTCCTCGCGTCGATGTTGTCGTGACACAGGTCTGGTTTGGTTCAGTCAAAGTGTCAAGTGAATAGCGATCAATCACGACTACCGTTGAGTATTGCATTGAAACCTTTGCACTTCCCCAGTTCTTTGTATGAACTGTAATGGTAAATCTAGTTCTGTTGCTTGTGTAAGCAGCCTGTAGGGTTTCAGGATTAGGTCGCCAACAGTCTATGCTTGTCGTAGAGGAGAGGTGACTCAGTGGTGGAGGTGGTCAAGGTTTGGTGATGTGATTTCTAGCATGTAATCGTTCTGTAATGGCAAGAAGCACTGCTTATATCAGTATTGGATGAACATTTACAGGCATGTGAGAGTACAAACAGACTGAAGGTGATGTTTGCCCAATAAAGGTGATGTTCAGTAAGACTCTACTAAGAGATGATGGTCCCTTTCAGCTTCTAGAGGTGATGTTGCCCACTGCAAGAGATGTTCCCTTCTAGAGTTGGTGGTCCCCCATTAGACATGATGTTTCCCACTAGTGATGGGTGTTTCCTGCTGAGAGAGGTATTTAGTCCCTGAGTAGAGGTGATGTTCCCTCACTGCAGGAGATGTTCCCTTCTAGAGTTGGTGGTCCCCATTAGACATGATGTTTCCCACTAGTGATGGTGTTTCCTGTGAGTGATAGTCCCTAGTAGAGGTGATGTTCCTCACTGCAGGAGATGTTCCTTTCTAGAGTTGGTGGTCTCCCATTAGACATGATATTCCCCACTAGTGATGGTGTTTCCTGTGAGCGGTGATAGTCCCTGGTAGAGGTGATGTTCCCTCACTAAAGGTTGTGTTGCCCCCCAATAAGGGTGATGTTTATCAAATCACTGGAGGTGATGTTCTACTAGAGATGATGTTTCTTACAAGAGGTGATGTTCCTCACTGGATTTGATGTTGCCCACAGGGGGAGGTAATGTTCCCCACCCGTCACTAATGGCGAAGATGTGCATAATTCAGTGACTTGTAGAAAGACAGATATGAATACAGATTCGGCTCATGTATGGATTTGGTATATAAGCATCTGGTGAGCAGCACCGAGTGTTTAGTACAGACAGCTCAGTTGTCTGTACTCCTGTTTACAGCATATACTTACTTCAAACTCAAACCTGGTACAAGGGATGGCCGCAGTTTGCTGCACAGAGTTGTCTTTTGGACATGCCAGAAACCTGTGATAGTGGCTTTCAATCCAATTTTGCTCCAGTTGTTTATCGGTACGTTACGCGCCAGTGCTAATGGGTTTCACAAAGTGGTCAACATCCGATCACAAGGCCAGCATCACTTCAGGCTTTCCTCTCACATCAAAGGCCCTGGTTGTACTGGAATACTGTTCAAACTGGCATAAAGGGGCAGTGCAGAGATGCCAACATCTACAGAGTTTATCATAGTCGCTACAATTTTAGCCTCAAACTGCACCTATAGGATTGCAATAAGAAATCGTACAGGAAATTTGAAGAAAATTCATTAAAATTCGGAAAAGAGACAAGAAGAAATGTAATGCTGATAATTTGGTAATCTGCTGTTGGAAGTATGTGAAATTAAATCTTCACTCTTGATTAGTGTCATATTATCTTTCTCAGAATCCATCATGATTTTAGGTATTTAGTTGATTACTAATTTTATGGTCAAACTACTAATTTTGATCCTTGAAACTACTATTTGCAACACTTTGGGGTCGGCATCTCTGGGCAGTGGGGTAGCATAGTGGTTAAAGCGTCCGCTCGTCACGCCGAAGATCCAGGTTCCATACTCACTCCACTCACTCAAACTGGCATTAAACCCAACTCTCTCACTGAAAGTCAGATCATAATATTTTGAAATTGGTAGTAACAGTAACTTACCTAACGTAAAGAGACATTATCATTATTACACACAAGATAAGAAGTCCTGACCTAACCAGTTGGCATCCCTGAGGGTTGGTGGGTAGGTGATGTGGTAGCCCAGTGATGGGGATTAAAGTGTCTGCCCATATCGCTGAAGTACTGTTCCTAAATGGGGGGATGGGATGGTTAAAACGTTTAGCTTGTAACACTCAGGACCTGGTTTTGATTCCACAAGGGGAACAATTTGTGAAGCCCATTCCTGGTGTCCCCTGCTGTTATATTGCTGGAATATTGCTAAAAGTGCTGTAAAATCCAACTCACTCACTCACTCACTCACTCACTCACTCACTCACTCACTCACTCACTCACTCACTCAACTCACTCAACTCACTCAACTCACTCACTCACTCACTCACTCACTCACTCACTCAACTCACTCAACTCACTCAACTCACTCACTCACTCAAGCTCACTCACTGCATTGCCACAGATGATGCCCTCAAAGCAGTCAGCTTACACGAACCATTAACCAGCGAATCTTGTCAATGGTCCTCACCATCTAAAACAATTAAACAGTGATCTAGGAAAGTGTGTCTATATTTTTCTGCAAGTAATACTATCCAGGCAACAAAGAATTAGCCTAATTACATCTGGGTTATGTTACATCAATCCACAGGGCTAAATAGTTACATCGCTGTACAAGCTTGAGATAGGTGTATCATCTTTCTGGAGATTTCCATTTTCTTGAGTAGCCTGCTCCATGGGGATGCTAAAGCTATGCAATATATGGATAGGTTCACTTCGGAAAGGATGACAGTTATATGCAGACCTTTAGTCTGTAATAACGATCAGCTGCGGCTGATGAGGATGACATTAATATGGTATGTCTACCCAATGAAAGACTACACAACGCAGAAGTGTGGATGACAATGGAGCGGTGTGGATGGCGCCCGACGGGACCGGATATATAGCTTAGCTTTTGCGGCCCTCCGCCGTGTAAAAAGGCAGACAGGCAAAGCATAGGCAAGTTTGCACTTCCTCCCGCGGAGACAGCAGGCAGGTAAGGCATTGCAAACTTTGTACTTCCTCCCGCGGAGACAGCAGGCAGGAAAAGCAGGCTGATAAGGCATTGCAAACCTTGTATATCCTCCCGCGGAGACAGCAGGCAGGAAAAGCAGGCTGATAAGGCATTGGAAACTTTTGTACTTCCTCCCGCGGAGACAGCAGGCAGGAAGGTTTGGGCTGCCACTGTGAAAGCAGAAGCCAAGTATCCCCCTTATTAAGCCTATTTAGTGTTTAGTCCCGTCGGCACCATGCCCACCGCACCTGTTTATTACAAAGGAAGCAAGACACAAAGGTTATGGTACATGTTATGCATACTGAGAACTGTACAAAGACTTAATATAAGTCGTGCATTTAACAACCTCTGCGCCCAGCACCCCCACTCCCCAGATCATGTGCTGCAGCAGGGAAGGGTGGGTGGGAAATTATTATGGATGAAGCAAGATGGTGAACCTGTCAGGACAGCATGCAGAATAGAAAGGAAACGGACGTGACGTATGCCTGCGGATGTGACATCACTCCGGAAGTGACGTAGCTACTATTATGGAATGCGGAAATAATACACTGCCACGTGCGTTGCTACACTGGATACTTATCATAAGATAAGTGTATGAATACTTTGCAAAGAATTGTATATTCCACCCATCCCCCTTTTATCAAATTATGCCGCCTTAGTACCTAAAGGTTAAGACAGATATTTCACGAACTACACTGCCGACTGTGTGTTAGCCGCATGCCGAAATGAAGATGATTAGAAATGACATAATTCAAGGTGAAGTTAAAGCGTTACATATCCGAGTGTATTTCACTTGCCAGAGCAGTGCTAGAGCTGTGCGAATGTAAATGCTGCCTATAAACCCATTTAGCAACTAATGCTAAATGCCATTATATCACAGACCTTTAGTCTGTAATAACGATCAGCTGCGGCTGATGAGGGATGACATTAATATGGTATGTCTACCCAATGAAAGACTACACAAGCGCAGAAGTGTGGATGACAATGGCGCGGTGTGGATGGCGCCGACGGGACCGGATATATAGCTTAGCTTTTTGCGGCCCTCCGCCGTGTAAAGGCAGACAGGCAAAGCATAGGCAAGTTTGCACTTCCTCCCGCGGAGACAGCAGGCAGGTAAGGCATTGCAAACTTTGTACTTCCTCCCGCGGAGACAGCAGGCAGGAAAAGCAGGCTGATAAGGCATTGCAAACCTTGTATATCCTCCCGCGGAGACAGCAGGCAGGAAAAGCAGGCTGATAAGGCATTGGAAACTTTTGTACTTCCTCCCGCGGAGACAGCAGGCAGGAAGGTTTGGGCTGCCACTGTGAAAGCAGAAGCCAAGTATCCCCCTTATTAAGCCTATTTAGTGTTTAGTCCCGTCGGCACCATGCCAACAGGCCCGCACGCTGCCCACTGCCGGACAGCGGCGGGGCTGCCATCCAACGAGTTAAAGAGTTAAAGGTGGGAGTAGGGGGGGGAGGCGCAGAAAAGGTCTTAATGTTTGAATGCTGCCAGGATGGCACGATGTTGGGCGTCCATACCTGGCTTGGTTAGGTGAACCCGTCCAGATAATGAGCGGGGTCAGGTGTGAATGATACAACCCGCCGCCCAGCTGCTCTTTCACGATGTTGCTGACTCTCACGATTTAATTTCTTTCTCTTCAGCTCGAGGGCGGAGATCAATAGCTCCACGCCACTCGAGCGAGGCAGCATCTGCGACCAGATGATGGTGGCAGCTGGGCAGCGCAGGCGAATATACAGCAATTCCTGGTGCATGTCATCGTAGAGGACTTTGGAAGGACCTCACACAGGTCGTTAGAACCCAGGTGGATCACGATAAACGACCTGCATGGGCCCTCGCCCTTATTAGCCCGTCCACCCTGCTGCGTAGTTCCGACCACCTGAGGCCCCCCCTTGCCGACCAGATGACCCCGGCGAGGCCCAGGCTGCTTCGGTGCGGCCCGAGGTGTTGTTGCAGCCTCGCCATGTAAGCAGAGCCAATCACCCACGATGGTCCTGCAACCCATATTTCTTAAATTAGTTTTGTGTGCTTAGCCGGGGGATACGGATATACGCCTGGTAGGCATTCGATCTCCAGCGGCCAAATTCCTGAATCTGAACTGCCGGAATTCCTTGCAGCGCTGCTGTGGTTGCTGCCCTATCGAAATGAATGAGAAGAGTAAAGATTAATATTGATGGGTTGTTTTGCTGCCGCTAAGCGTCTTCCTGAGCACTGCCTGAAACTGAAATCTTGTTAGAGGAGCGGAATTAGTGTGAATAAAGAAATATCCATCTATGCGTGGCCGCGCTGCCAAAATCGTGTCAAAGCTTTGACGGGGCACAGTATGGACCGAGGGACTGCTTGAATGGCGATGCGTGTGCCGCGGCCTTGTTGATCTGTTTTGGAGGCCCGTAGGACCACCTCGACGTAGGATTGGTCGCTAGCGAAAGATAGGTCATTCAGCAACAACGCCCGCTGTGATGAGTCGCTGATTGAACCGGCAACTACCTCACTTACCCTGAAAAACCCAAAAAATGTTAGCAGGTATGCCGCTGAAAACATAGAAGCTTCATATGAAGACCTACATACAGTGGGGAGGAGTTGCACAATGCGAGTTAGCAGATCGAGTGTAATCGGCTGACGTGTATCTGGCTGCCTCGATCTCCTGGCCATCCCTGCAATGGCTTTCTGCACTAGGAAGTGGTTAGACATGCACTGCAAGGAATTGAGCTTGTGTATGGAGGATAATGCTGAAATGTAAGAACGGGCCGTGCTGGGAGACCTACCTGATAATGAGAGATAAGCTATAAAATGAAGCATATGATCTAAAGGTACAGGCCATATGTCAGGCAGGGAGTACACCACCCGAAATAGCCGTAGTGACTGTACCGCCGACTCATAAGTCCTCCAAGTGTTTGCTGCCATCGAGTTTGCTACTAGACTGTTTGCTTCCGCTGTTAGATGAGCCAGATGTCCGCTGGGATTCCTGAGGCCTGATGATCCGCCTGTGGGGCTGCTGCTCGAAACCGTGACCACTGAAATCTCGAAAGAGCGTCTGCTATTATGTTGGCCTGAGTTGGTATATACTGTGCTTTGAAGTGTATGTTGTTCTGCAAGCATATGAGGACCATTCGTCTGAGCAGTTTCATTACCCTTTGCCCTTTGGCAGTGTGCCTGTTGATAATACTCACCACGGCCTGGTTGTCACAGAACATTAGTACCCTTTTGTTGGCCAGACTGCTGCCCCATATGCGCAATGCCGACTATAGGAAAGAGCTCTAAGCATGTAATGTCTTTCACCCATCCTTGTTGTATCCATAGATCTGGCCACCTGGCATTGGCCCAATGACCTTGGAAATATGCACCCCAACCCTGAGCGCCAGCTGCATCTGTATAAAGTTGGAGTATTGGGGTTGTAACCCAACCCTGTTCCAAGAATAAGGTTGTGCCATTGTGCCTGGCAAGAAACTGAAGCCACAGATTAAGGTCTTCACGCATACCCGCTGATACCCGTATCCTGTGGTGTGGCTTGCGTGCCCCTTTTTGTGCGTCGATGAGACGCCGCAAGAATGGACGACCCATGGGAATTGCCTTGCATACAAAGTTTAGCTTTCCCACTATTGACTGCAGCGTATGCAGTGTAACTTTCTTGGATGATGAGTCTACCAGCTGTGACAGCTGATGGACCAGTTATTGCTATCTTGTCCTCCGGTATCCTGATTTCACCCCGAGCCGTGTCTATGGTGAGGCCCAGGAAATCAGACAAGTTGTAGGTTGTACAGTCTTCTGGTGAGCGATAGGCACGCCCAGATTATCAGCCAGTTGCAAAGAGGTGTTAAGCATGTTGGAGCATTTGCTTAGGTCCACTGCCGCCAGGATAAAATCATCAAGGTAATGGCGATGTCCTGACTGCGTAGTGGCCTTGATAGCCCATTCAATGAAAGTGCTGAATGACTCAAATAGGGCACAAGAAATGGAACAGCCAAAGGGAAGGCATTTATCAATGTAAAATTGTTCTTGAAACTTAATGCCGAGTAGCTGAAAGTCCGATGGTACCACAGGCAGGAGGCGAAAGGCTGATTTGGCGTCAAATTTTGACATGTAAGCACCCTGCCCAAGTTTTGAATCATGGCTACAGCCTGGTCGAAACTGGTGTACTGCACTGTACATGCTTCCTGTGGTATAAAATCATTGATTGATGAGCCTTGAGGATGCGATAAATGATGGATGAGGCGGAAGGCAGCCTCACCATGAACTGATGAATCAACTTTCTTAGGCACCAAGCCGATTGGGAAACTATAAGAGATTGCACTGGTCTGTACGAAAATGGGCCTGCCATGCGACCCAACAGAATTTCTTTTTGCAGCTTTTGCTCCACTATTAGTGGCTGTTCCCTGGCAGATTTAAGGTTGACAGCGTCCCGAATGACCCGTGGCCCTTCGTAGTTTAAGCTGAAACCCTTACTGAAACCCTCCTGTAGTAACTGAGCTGCTGCTGGATTGCACAATTTATATTGCTGCAACCATTGTTCCAAGCAAGGGATGTTAATTGGAGTTGGGGCCGTGTGAAATAGCTCTGCCTGGCAAGGTAGGTTGACGCTTAAGAGATTGGGCGGTGGTGACTGTGTTCTTTTTGCCACGAAAACAAGACATGGCGCCATGCCCGCCTATGTTACATGCTGAGCACCTGTGTGCATAACGGCACATCTGACCCCTCTCGCAAGTGCCACGATTGAAGTTTCTACATACCTCTGTGCGCTGCTGAGTGTAGGTGGAGGCTCTGGCTGGGTAGGCAAATGCCTGCTGCTTGTGGCTGGGGAGCATTAACTGCAGCCACAGTTGTCCGTCGATGGCACCCCATGACCGAAATGGGTCCCTCTCCATTTTTTGCCTAAACTGGACGTCGTACTGAGACCAGCAGTCACCGCCAAATCGTGATGCGGCACCGCGGATCGTCTCCATGTACGAGAGCATTTGTTGTATCTTGTTGACATCCGCCTGACGCTCTATTACCACGCTGATAAAAGTCAAGAAAGCAGATGTCCAAGCCCCAATGTTTAATTGACGGACAGACAGCTGCTTGGGTTTAAAAACTACCTGTCCTGAAATATCAAGCTCCATTGTGAAGTTGGAACTCTCCTGTGCTGCCTGGTTCTCTGGTGGCAATAGGGACCTCATATCTACAAATTCCCCACGATGGATCTTTTCCCTCACTGCTTGCTTCACATGGAAACTTATAGTCTCCGCCCTGAAGTTCAGCTGTTGATTTGACAGTGCCTCTGCATTAATCAGTGACTCGGATTAGAGAAGGGTTGCCCCTGTATACAGAAGTTTGGCATAGCGGTGGGGACCTGCGGTGGCTGTAACTCAACATCAGGCCTAACAGAGCTTGGAATTAACAACTCCGGCGAAATACTAATATGCCCAAAGTGAGACGTACCTTGATTAGTGGATGGCCGGAGCCATCGGGGTGATGAAGCTTGGCTCCAGCGAAGGTGTCACATTGATGGTTGCGGAGGAACCTCACGTGGTGTAGACACAGAGGGTGGTGCGGGTTGGTTGGCCTGAGGGGCAGCGCTCCCAGGGACAACACCAGAAGCGCGTGCCCCTTTGCCTGACGCCTGGCAACCTTTAGGGCGTCCCCTGACCACAGCGTGGTTGATGGCTGCCTTGCGCTTTGGTGGCATGATGAGTTGCTCGGAAAGAAAGTTGTACAATTATTTAAAACAATCAAGAATTCAGATGAAAGGACGTAATGTGATGGCGGATGCGAATTAAGTATTAAGTTAATTCAGAATTTTTACGAGATAACAAAATTTGAGCGAAGATCGAGAAATTATTATGGATGAAGCAAGATGGTGAACCTGTCAGGACAGCATGCAGAATAGAAAGGAAGCGGACGTGGCGTATGCCTGCGGATGTGACATCACTCCGGAAGTGACGTAGCTACTATTATGGAATGCGGAAATAATACACTGCCACGTGCGTTGCTACACTGGATACTTATCATAAGATAAGTGTATGAATACTTTGCAAAGAATTGTATATTCCACCCATCCCCCTTTTATCAAATTATGCCGCCTTAGTACCTAAAGGTTAAGACAGATATTTCACGAACTACACTGCCGACTGTGTGTTAGCCGCATGCGAAATGAAGATGATTAGAAATGACATAATTCAAGGTGAAGTTAAGCGTTACATATCGAGTGTATTTCACTTGCCAGAGCAGTGCTAGAGCTGTGCGAATGTAAATGCTGCCTATAAACCCATTTAGCAACTAATGCTAAATGCCATTAATATTTATAGATACTCGAAACGATCTGCAACATGAACATGTGGTTGTGTTCACGAGTTTTAAAAAATTATAAACCCAAACAACAAAATTCAGTTATCCTTTCCCTGCTAATATCTGTGACGGAGGTGAATTGCCAGATAGATTAATCGATTCGAAAGAAATTACGCTTCCTACAGTCTCAGCAGCTAGTCGAGACGCTTTTTCATCGGGCATGTAACTCATTTTCACTCGCCAGTTGTAATCTGCCAGCTAAAATATATTAAAAATCACATACGTATAACTTGCCTGTTTAAGTAACATTCACAAACGACGGATACCAAAGTATCACAAGCAGAATTCATCAACAACGTTCGCAATCACGTAACGTTTCGCCGGCGGTGACGCCATTGTGATTTGCCAGTGGTTGTCCCCCCTAATGTCAAAAACGAAGTGGGCGGGGCTTATCGGCCGAGACTGGATCGGTCTATTGCAGTACGTTTGTACACAGTTTCCACCCGGTCCATCCCGTTTGCAGAACTCTACTGAACTCTAGTTAGTCGCTATTCCAAGCAAATATGTTCAAAACAAAATGAATTGTTCTGAAGAAGCTTGTAGTACACGGTTTTAACAGTTTGCAATGAGTTCTCATCACGTTCTACTCGTTGTTAGTATGTTTATGTAGTTCTCATGCAGTTCTTACTATGTCAACTCTGTGTGCAGTACGATATGACAAGGTAGGGTATATATACATGCGTTTTTAACATGGTCGTCATTTGGGATAGAGTTTCTATGAACAAGTTTGCAGCTGTCAAAATATTGAATGCTGGTTTCCTGCAATTTTTATCGGAAGCAGAGCAAGAGTACAATGAGTTGGTAGAGGAAGAAAGAAGGAAAACACAAGAACGTGTTGGCTGAGGAACTGGCTTAAACCTGAGAGGTGAATAGCCGTGGGACATTATCATCAACTGATGGAGGAGCTCCGCCTTGATGATCATGAGTCCTTCTACAATTTCTTGAGAATCACCCCTCCCATGTTTGATGAACTTCTTGAACGCATTGACCCCTTTATAAATTAGATGTTCACCCTTCTTCTTCCTTGGAGGCATGGTGATGTCAATGTTTCCACCTTGAAACTGAGAGCGGAATAAGAATGGGCAGGGTATTTATATATATCGAACCAGGAAGTGATTGCTATTACGATTGCACACACTAGAAACGGAGTGAGAAAGTAGCGAGAACGGGAAGAAGTGCCTGAAAATGAGTTGGTTTAGAAGAATGAGTTAGAACGGGGTTGTGCGTATTACGAACGAGGTTTAGTTCAGAAGGGATATAAAGTGACTATGGACGGGATTGGACTGCTTGAAAACGTTGTCCACACGGGGTGAACGGGGCAATTTTACCCACTCTATACGTAACACCAACTGTCTGGGGTCGGGGTAAAGACGAGACAGACGTACTGAGAACTGTTTATGATCAAACTAGCATTGTAATTTATACAAAAGTTACACGTTCTATCCCGTTCGAGCTCACTTTACAGTTATTCTTTGGACAGCGTAGGACGTCCTAAGAACTACATTTGTGTGACTCAGGCTTTACCAACAGGTAGCATGGCTAGACCAACAGAACACCATCGTTTGTTTATACATGCTACAAGACTAGACTTGTTGACAGGACTGCTGATGTGTTTGTCCCATTGTCTTGGCAGTGGTTTGTTTTTGCCAACAATCTTGACTTCTAGTGCCTTTGGCGATCCTCTTTTGATTTGCTCCCCTGCTTTGATTGACTCTTGTCTGGCATACCTGTCCCACACAACATCTAATGCAGTCTGTTCGATTCAGAATTTAAGTGAAGTTGTCCCAATACATATCAGCCAAGTGTCCAAATGTGGAAGCAGCTCCCTTTCTGAACATTTGCAAATTTGCCATTCCATCAACTATATGAACAGGCAACATTCTCTCTTCTGCTAGTATAAGCAGCGAAGGACCAAAAACTTCCCTTTAAAGTTCATTTAACAAACCGCTTTTGATGTTCTTTCTTAATGTTCCATCTGAATGAGCCATTGTAAAATGAACATTAGAAATGTCCATGTTCACATCAAGGTTGATGACAAACCCATTCAATCTTCCAAATGAATGATGTCTGCATCTTCTGAACATTGGAAGTGGAGTTATTGTCCCAAAGGATATGATTCACAGCCTCTTACATGTTGAACAGATTGGGGCAGAGCAAAGGGATATCTTCATAAGTAGTCCATTGAACTCTTCCAGGACAACTTGTGGTCACCTTTACATTGACTGAACCTGAAAACCTTTTCTACATTGATTCCCAAAAAGGCTGTAAAGCCCAGGGATGAGAAGCTTCACACAACAAATGGATGACAATTTGAATGTTCAAGAAACACTCATTACATCTTGTGGCCAGTTTGTGAGTTCTATGCATGTACCAAATAATCCAGTGATGTCTGTAGATGACACAAGATATTAAATGAAAACCTCCCACCAACATCCAACAGTCTTAAACATCACATTGAACGAGTAAACTACAAAGTCCATGTTTGGAAACAGTCTCTACAACCAATCATGAACATTCCTTCCCCAGTTGACCATGGTTGGAGCATTTGTGATGGTCAGCTTATCCCTATTGATGTCAAGAGATCCTGCTCCCTGTGGATTGGTTGAACTGACATCGTGTAATGCAAAATGTCAGCATGCCAGCAGAAAGAATGATATAGTGTGCACATAGGCATGTCTTTTTGTATGGCAGATGATTGTTGCCCGAACACCTTTGACTTGTTGCCAGTAGATGACTCCGATTCTGACATGAGTGAGTGAGTGAGTGAGTTTAGTTTTACACCGCACTCAGCAATATTCCAGCTATATGGCGACAGTCTGTAAATAGACCAGACCCTGGATTGGACCAGACAATCCAGGGATCAACAGCATGAACATCAATCTGTGCAATTGGTATACGATGACATGTGCCAACCCAGTCAGTGAGCCTGACAACCAGATCCCGTTAGTCGCCTCTTACGACAAGCATGGGTTATTGAAGATCAATTCTAACCCGGATCTCTACAGGTCCGATTCTGACATGAAGTAACATATGAAATGAAAGAAAGTGAAAAGGAAGGTTAATTGCAAGCTTATGGATGTATCAAAAGTGATTAAGAGTTATCTGATAGAACAATTTGAATGCCTACAACCAAAGCCTACACGTAGTTATCGGCCATGAAGCATAGTTTTCAAACACTTTTGGATAATGTTATTTCATCAAATATTTAAGGAGTGTGAAGCTTTGATTGACCCTATCATTGACATTTAGCTCTATTCCTATACTGTACTAAACATTAGACACCATATGAGTTGTTTGGATTTCATATCAGTACAAATTTAGTCCTCCACTAAGTATATGTAGTTAAACTACAATGGCGGCCATTTTGGCGGCCATTTTGAATTCTGGGTAATATGTAAACATTCCTAATAACGTGCCGTCACTCTAGAAGTAAAGAGAAAACAAAAAACAACTTGTTTTAGTAACAAAAATAATGTCAACTGCCATTGAATAAATCACTCACACACATTTCCATGAAAAGTCGGAAAATTGCAAAAATACCCCTGTCTCAAAGAATAAGCTGTAAAATATTAAATTACCACGATATGACCATACAAAATTACTTGTTTTGTGCCCAAGCCATCACTCTAGGAGAAACAAGTGTCAAAACACATCAAAATTATCAACTGTGGATGTAAATGGAAACATTCGGTGTTCATTTTTTATGTAAATTTAAGTGCTGAGAAGGCAAAACACGACAAAACAAAATGGCGGCCAAAATGGCGGCCATTTTGATTTTTTTTTCAAAACAAAATTATGTCAAATAATTTCTACATCCTTTAGCAGTACACAGAAGTCAAAATGAAAGTGATCAGATTGATAGTCGTAAAACTATTAATGATTAACTTTGAGGTGTTGTCGGGCACCAACCAAATGTGACGAAAATGCTCGCAGACCCCCACCACATATAATGGCCTGTAAAAAAAAACTGATACCACAATCTGAGAGTATTACAGGCCTTTTCATGAGCCCAAGACATCATACTAACTGAAAATAGTGTCAAACAAAATCAGTACTGGGGAGGCTACGAAATCCTATTTCTAGGCCCCTTTTGAGATTCTCCTCCTGGACTAACCTGTTTGGTTTCATGTTCTGTCTTTGTTGCCGAGAACCATTCCAAACATACAAAAGCAAAGCACAAAGTGTGGCACCTTGTACGCCCTGCCGTACAGACTCGGGGGAAACGTCTTTACAGTCAAGCAGGTAGGTGCCCCCATTTACCTCTTACACAAACGTGTGAATACCATGGCTTAGTTCGTAATCGTTCAGATTAGTCTGCACACAAGTATCATCAATTATTGCCTCAATCTTTTACGGACATATGTGTAATTTATTGCAAGCCTT